>NW_015387981.1:191420-219337 GCF_001527695.2 Protobothrops mucrosquamatus | reverse complement strand
AGATAGATAGATAGATAGATAGATAGATAGATAGATAGATAGACAGACAGAAATAGATGAGAGAGAGATTTAGTTAATGACTCAAATTACAGATCCATAGAAATAAATATAGAAATAGATGATTGATAGATAAAGATGAGAGAGAGAGAGAGAGAGAGAGAGAGAGAGAGAGAGAGAGAGAGAGAGAGAGAGAGAGAGATGGTCTCTCTCTCTCTCTCTCTCTGAAGATTAGTCTTCAGAGTGAAGCAACACACCACTCAAAACATGTAGTACTCCATATTGCAACCGTGCTTTGAGGAACATTTCATCAGAGCTTCAATCCTTCAGTCCTAATATATTCTGTTGACTTCACGTCCTTTTCATGGACGTCCCTTGGAGACATCTTACTGGCTGTGTCAGAAAAACAGTTCTAGACTAGATAGGTATTTGGCCTGATCTATCATGGATCTCCCTATAGTCTTAGGGGTATTAGAATGTAGATATGTATGCATGTATGTATACCTTTATTTACAGGACTCTTATGGCCACCTATCTCAGCCTTCTAGATACTTTTGATTCCCTTTCAAATGCTCTGAATGACAAGAGAGCCATTCAAAATGTATGGACGTCCCACTAAAATGCCTGAAGTGCCCATTGGTATTGTGACTGGTATTGTGCAGGTCCAAGTCAGTTCTTATATGCACATAAGAAAGAGAACACAGCCCAGTATGCTGCTTTTGCCCTGCACGTCAGGATAATTAAGGAAGCTGAGAAGGTCCATTAAGTCATTAAATTAATACCTTGCTCAGTGCAGGAATCCAAATTTAGAGCCTCTCAACAGATGGTCCACACTGTGTTTGAATATATTTAGTGAAAGGGAGCCCATCACCTTTCTGAGTAATTGTTTTTTCCATCATTGTCAAACTGGTTCCCCCCCCCCCTTCCTAGCATTTTCCCACTGAGAAATGACTAATCCAAAGACACCCGGTCAGCTACAAAATAGAGAAAGTCATAGAAAATGATAAAGTTAAACTGCTCTGGGACTTCAGAATTCAAACAGACAAGCACCTGCAACATAACACCTCGGACTTAACAATTGTTGAAAAGGAAGACAAAAAAGGTCTGGATAGTGGACATGGCAGTGCCTGAAGACAGCAAAATAGACGAGAAAGAACTGGAGAAGATAACAAAATACAAAGACCTACAAATAGAAATAGAAAGACTGTGGCAAAAGCAAACAAGGGTAGTACCAATAGTAATAGGCGCCTTGGGTGCAATCCCAAAACAACTGGAGCACCACTTGAACACCATTATCGGCATTGACAAATTCGCCATTAGTCAATTGCAAAAGGCGGCCTTACTAGGAACTGCTTCCATCCTGCGACAATATCTGTAATAACATCAAACATCCACATCTGCCTATCCCAGATCCTTGGTAAGGACTCAATAGATAGAGAAAATGTCAAATCCAGTCTGAACATCTGGCTGACTATGCGATGATCAATAATAATAATAATAATAATAATAATAATAATAATAATAATAATAATAATAATAATAATAATAATAATAATAATAATAATAATAATAAAGTTGGCAGGGACCTTGGAGGTCATCTAGCCCAACCCCCTGCTCAGGCAGGAAACCCTATACCATTTCAGACAAACGGTTGTCCAATCTCTTCTTTAAAACCTCCAGTGACGGAGCCTTCACAACTTCAACCTTTAGATCCAAAAGGTCCTTCAGAGTGCACAAGAATATGAGCACCACACCTGCCTGCACACCTTAAACCACCGATGCCTTTTCCTGGTACTTTGAATACTCCAAAATACCTTTTATAAATGAAAACTGAAGTGTGGCTCAGCTTTATAATCCAATTATTCCCCAGCGTCGTTCTGAATCGGGTAAAATGTTCCACCTCACTGATACATTAAAACAATGGCAACAAGCATTTGATGTAGGCTTTTAGCATTAGGCAAAGCGGGAAACTTCATTATATCTGGAGTCCATCCCAACCGCCAATTTGTTCTCAGGGGCTTCTGATCGACTTTGCCTGAAGATGCAGTCCATGCCCTCTGTGTTTGATTTACATCTCCTCTGCAAATTGGACGCGGGAGGGAGTTGGGGACGGGAGCGTTTCAGTCTGAATCAAAAAGCCTGCTGCTTTGTGGAGAAAGTGATTAAAAACTGGCCTTGTGACCTATATAATTTCTCTGCATAACACTTTTTGTATAGCTGTGATGCTGGAGAAGAAGCCCCAGGTGCAATTTAATGAATGATTTAGCACCATCCAATCAGATTGTAACAACTGATTCAGATTTTTCTGGGAAGGGGGGGGGGGGAATGATATAAAAGTTGTATGCAGATGTGTTTGTGTACGATGTTTATATCGCCATCCTCTTCATCGCAATTCAGTTTTTTAACAAAACCTTCCAACAGAGAGCTAGTTTGCCAATACGGGCGGCGTTTGACTTGCGGAATTCTCAATGCAGAAAATGGGTGGTATTTTAGAATAACCAAAGCATAACAGTAACAATGGAAGTGAAACATCCAGGTAAAGGGGATGAGATTCCAGGTGTTTACAGCATGGCTTTGCCATTTGAGATGGCATCTCCTGTCTGCCAAATGGGTATCATTTATTTCTGAAATTGGCTTTTGGAGGAGATGTAATAGGAAAATAGTTCTGCAAAATAACATTGTGTAGCGTGATTGAACGGCAACATAAATGCTTTCCTAAAGGATTGTTAACTTTGCAGAGGAAAGGTTATCCCCTGTCATAATATGTATTACTTAACAACAAGATGTTACATATATTTTTTAAATTTTTGTCGATACGTTTTGCTTTTCTTTTTTTTTTAAATTTACCCCAAGGGCCATCAACCATGGTAAAAAAAAAATCAAGATAGCCGCCATGACAGCATGATCAAAGCCATCAACTCATTTTTTTTATTCCCTCCCTCCATGGAATCTCCTGCTTTCTTGTTTCTTTCATCCCTTTCTCTTTCCCATCCTTTACTCATTTTCTTTAGACTTGTTTCAATCCCTTTTTATCCTTTCATCATAGATCTACATCATGAAATAGCAAANGAGAGAGAGAGAGAGAGAGAGAGAGAGAGAGAGAGAGAGAGAGAGAGAGAGAGAGAGAGAGAGAGAGAGAGAGAGAGAGATGGTCTCTCTCTCTCTCTCTCTCTCTGAAGATTAGTCTTCAGAGTGAAGCAACACACCACTCAAAACATGTAGTACTCCATATTGCAACCGTGCTTTGAGGAACATTTCATCAGAGCTTCAATCCTTCAGTCCTAATATATTCTGTTGACTTCACGTCCTTTTCATGGACGTCCCTTGGAGACATCTTACTGGCTGTGTCAGAAAAACAGTTCTAGACTAGATAGGTATTTGGCCTGATCTATCATGGATCTCCCTATAGTCTTAGGGGTATTGGAATGTAGATATTTATGCATGTATGTATACCTTTATTTACAGGACTCTTATGGCCACCTATCTCAGCCTTCTAGATACTTTTGATTCCCTTTCAAATGCTCTGAATGACAAGAGAGCCATTCAAAATGTATGGACGTCCCACTAAAATGCCTGAAGTGCCCATTGGTATTGTGACTGGTATTGTGCAGGTCCAAGCCAGTTCTTATATGCACATAAGAAAGAGAACACAGCCCAGTATGCTGCTTTTGCCCTGCACGTCAGGATAATTAAGGAAGCTGAGAAGGTCCATTAAGTCATTAAATTAATACCTTGCTCAGTGCAGGAATCCAAATTTAGAGCCTCTCAACAGATGGTCCACACTGTGTTTGAATATATTTAGTGAAAGGGAGCCCATCACCTTTCTGAGTAATTGTTTTTTCCATCATTGTCAAACTGGTTCCCCCCCCCCCCTTCCTAGCATTTTCCCACTGAGAAATGACTAATCCAAAGACACCCGGTCAGCTACAAAATAGAGAAAGTCATAGAAAATGATAAAGTTAAACTGCTCTGGGACTTCAGAATTCAAACAGACAAGCACCTGCAACATAACACCTCGGACTTAACAATTGTTGAAAAGAAAGACAAAAAAGTCTGGATAGTGGACGTGGCAGTGCCTGAAGACAGCGGAATAGACGAGAAAGAACTGGAGAAGATAACAAAATACAAAGACCTACAAATAGAAATAGAAAGACTGTGGCAAAAGCAAACAAGGGTAGTACCAATAGTAATAGGCGCCTTGGGTGCAATCCCAAAACAACTGGAGCACCACTTGAACACCATTGGCATTGACAAATTCGCCATTAGTCAATTGCAAAAGGCGGCCTTACTAGGAACTGCTTCCATCCTGCGACAATATCTGTAATAACATCAAACATCCACATCTGCCTATCCCAGGTCCTTGGTAAGGACTCGATAGGTAAACAAAATGTCAAATCCAGTCTGAACATCTGGCTGACTATGCGATGATCAATAATAATAATGATGATGATGATGATGATGATGATGATGATGATGATAATAATAATAATAATAATAATAATAATAATAATAATAATAATAATAATAATAATAATAATAATAATAATAATAATAAAGTTGGAAGGGACCTTGGAGGTCATCTAGCCCAACCCCCTGCTCAGGCAGGAAACCCTATACCATTTCAGACAAACGGCTGTCCAATCTCTTCTTTAAAACCTCCAGTGACGGAGCCTTCACAACTTCAACCTTTAGATCCAAAAGGTCCTTCAGAGTGCACAAGAATATGAGCACCACACCTGCCTGCACACCTTAAACCATCAATGCCTTTTCCTGGTACTTTGAATACTCCAAAATACCTTTTATAAATGAAAACTGAAGTGTGGCTCAGCTTTATAATCCAATTATTCCCCAGCGTCGTTCTGAATCGGGTAAAATGTTCCACCTCACTGATACATTAAAACAATGGCAACAAGCATTTGATGTAGGCTTTTAGCATTAGGCAAAGCGGGAAACTTCATTATATCTGGAGTCCATCCCAACCGCCAATTTGTTCTCAGGGGCTTCTGATCGGCTTTGCCTGAAGATGCAGTCCATGCCCTCTGTGTTTGATTTACATCTCCTCTGCAAATTGGACGCGGGAGGGAGTTGGGGACGGGAGCTGAATCAAAAAGCCTGCTGCTTTGTAGAGAAAGTGATTAAAAACTGGCCTTGTGACCTATATAATTTCTCTGCATAACACTTTTTGTATTGCTGTGATGCTGGAGAAGAAGCCCCAGGTGCAGTTTAATGAATGATTTAGCACCATCCAATCAGATTGTAACAACTGATTCAGATTTTTCTGGGAAGAGGGAGGGGGAAGTGATATAAAAGTTGTATGCAGATGTGTTTGTGTACGATGTTTATATCGCCATCCTCTTCATCGCAATTCAGTTTTTAGCAAAACCTTCCAGCAGAGAGCTAATTTGCCAATACGGGCGGCGTTTGACTTACGGAATTCTCAATGCAGAAAATGGGTGGTATTTTAGAATAACCAAAGCATAACAGTAACAATGGAAGTGAAACATCCAGGTAAAGGGGATGAGATTCCAGGTGTTTACAGCATCGCTTTGCCGTTTGAGATGGCATCTCCTGTCTGCCAAATGGGTATCATTTATTTCTGAAATTGGCTTTTGGAGGAGATGTAATAGGAAAATAGTTCTGCAAAATAACATTGTGTAGCATGATTGAACGGCAACATAAATGCTTTCCTAAAGGATTGTTAACTTTGCAGAGGAAAGGTTATCCCCTGTCATAATATGTATTACTTAACAACAAGATGTTACATATATTTTTTAAATTTTTGTCGATACGTTTTGCTTTTCTTTTTTTTTTTAAACTTACCCCAAGGGCCATCAACCATGGTAAAAAAAAAAAATCAAGATAGCCGCCATGACAGCATGATCAAAGCCATCAACTCATTTTTTTTATTCCCTCCCTCCATGGAATCTCCTGCTTTCTTGTTTCTTTCATCCCTTTCTCTTTCCCATCCTTTACTCATTTTCTTTAGACTTGTTTCAATCCCTTTTTATCCTTTCATCATAGATCTACATCATGAAATAGCAAANAGTGACATCTCTCAGGCTGGAAATCAGATTTCTTGTTGTATACTTTGTATGCAAGTTCTTCTTAGCCTTGCAAGCTGTGAGAGACAAAACCGTTCATGTTCCAGCTTGTTTAAGAGCACGGGTAGAAGTGCGCAAGTTGCTGAAGGGAAAATAAAATCTGTTTCTTCCCGTTTTACAAAATCTTTTAGTGTACATTATGGAGAGGAGTTTGTACTCTCTGCATGGTTTATTCCCCCATGTTTCCTAATTTCTGAAAATCCCCTTGGCAAAATTAAAAACCTGTTTTCTCTCTTCTCCTAGTCGGCAATGTACTATATCTGAAATTAAGCTTTCATGCCAGTAGCTGAGGGGTCCATACTTGATATTTTAGGGGAGGGGAGCAAGAATCGGCAGGATGGGCAGGGGGTATACCTCAAATGCCAAGCAGAAAGATGCGATTTTCCTATCCTTTCCCAATTTAGGAATAGGAATAGAATAGAGCTGGAAGGGACCTTGGAGGTCTTCTAGTCCAGCCCCCTGCTGAAGCAGGAGAACCTATATCGTCTCAGACAAATGACTGTCCAGTCTCTTCTTAAAAACTTCCAGTGATGGAGCGCCCACAATTTCTGAAGGCAAGCTGTTCCACTGGTTAATTGTCCTCACTGTCAAGAACTTTCTCCTTAATTCCAGCTTGCTTCTCTCTTTGGTCAGTTTCCAACCATTGTTTCTTGTCCTGCCCTCTGGTGCTTTGGAGAATAGTTTGATGCCCTCTTCTTTGTGGCAGCCCCTCAAATACTGGAATACTGCTATCATGTCTCCTCTATTTCTTCTTTTCTTTAGACTAGCCAAACCCAAGTCCTGCAGCCGTTCTTCATATGTTTTAGTCTCCAGGCCTTTGATCATCTTAGTTACTCTTCTCTGAACTTTTTCCAAAGTCTCAACATCTTTTTTGTGGTTTGGTGATCAAAACTGGATGCAGTATCAGTATTCCAGCTGTGGTCTTACTATGGTTTTATAAAGCAGTACTAATACTTCGCGTGATCTTGATTCTATGCCTCTGTTTATACAACCCAGGATTGTATTAGCTTTTTTGGCTGCTGCTGCACACTGCTGGCTCATAGTCACGTGATCGTCCACTAGGACTCCAAGGTCCCTCTCACAGTTGCTGTTTTTGAGCCAGGTCTCGCCTAATCTGTACTGATTATCTTTGGTTTTTCCTGCCTATATGTAAAACTTTGCTTTTTCCCACATTAAAACTCATTTTGTTGGATAGGGCTAGCATCAGATAAATTCTCTTGTACATTCTTTTCTATCTGTCCTTATTCCATCCTGCATATCAGTCTATATCCTGCCTCTGTTCAGGAGTTTATGGTCCTTACCTAGTCCCCCCTCTTCCTGTTTCATCCCCACAATTAATGAATAACTAATGTATACTGTATGGCTACCTATCTCAAATGCAAGCCTCGATTTTAAAACTATATGAAAGATATTTTTAAAAAAGATCCCTTCTCACCCTTATGGGTGGACTGTGTCAGTATCAGTTCCTCTACCCGTGGCCTGGAGAGTTTGAGGTTCTGCGTAGGATCTTAGCTGTTCCTAGCCCCCGCACTCTTACGGACAGAGAGCTCTGGTGTTGCTCTGATGTTGTAAAAACAATTAATCTGTGAAATGACTTGCCTCTAGAAGTTATGAATGTCCAACACTGGAGGTTTTTAAGAAGAGATTAGATAAGGTGACCAATCGTCCTCCTTTAGGGAGGACAGTCCTTCTTTTGTAAGTTCTGTCCTCTCTTGAAAAGTGTCCTCCTACATGTCCTCCTTTTCGATATTTGAAGACTAATCTGTAAATCTCCATATTCGATCGATGCCGATCCGATCCGTTACGTGTGATGTGACGTATTTGTATTTGACATGACGATTCGTCAAGGCTCGGTACAGTGCGGCGAGACGCGATTATGAGATGCATGCACTCCACACAGGAGAATTGTTTTGAGAGAGTGCACCGCACGCAAGAATATTCATTCAATGGAAAAGTACTCATTTAAATAATAATTAATAGGCATGTAAGCATAATTACAATATAAAATGTTATTGTTACAAATGTTTTTTATTATGCATTTAGCATATTATAGTGTATTCCGTATTATTGTTGCAATGAATAAAATGTTTCTTTTATTTATGATATTTTTTTCCTTCAATTTATTTGTGTCCTCCTTCTCGTTGTAAAAAAGTTGGTCACCTTAGATTAGACAACAATTTTTCTGAAATAGGGTTTCCTGCTTGAGCAGGGGGTTGGATGGGAAGACCTCCAAGATCTCTTTTGTAATGTATTGAGTAAAGTCTGTGAATTAACATGCTGAGAACTGTGAAGAAATGGTTAGATGGCCACGTTGCCAGCAGGCCAGACTTTCCGTCTGCAGACTACTTGTTATGCCTTTAAGCGGGAGAATACTGTGATCCTATTGGCTGCCGCCTTTAGGCTGAGTGTATAAGTATGGGTGGAGCATGTGCTTGCTAGTTTCTGTTTTGACCTTTAATAAAGAAAGTAGTTTTTCACCTGCTGCCTCTTCAATGCCGCATCAAACAGAAAACATAACACCTTTCAACTCTGTTGTTCTGTTCCTGGGATCTGTTGGAGCCATTCTCCCAGCTTAGGAGTCACAGCCCCAGCTGTTCCTATCACACCACAGTCATCCAGTGAACGTCTATGGACCTAGCCAATCATCATTACCCCACACTGGCTCTTGGGGTAAGAGGGAGGGACTTGCTTGAGGTCTTCCCAAGAAATCCCATGGCTAAAGAAGGATCTAGAACTTGGTATTCCTCTTTCTAACCAGCAAGCTTAATCATTACCTCACACTGGTCCAATTTCTCACTCCATTGGGACTGAGAGAGAGAGGGACTGGCCCAAAAATACTCAAGGAATTCACCTGACAGAAGGTGGACAAGAATTTGTCCTTGCCTTTTTTTAAGCCAACATTATTTTATTTTATTTATTTATATTTTATTTTATTTTATTTTATTTTATTTTATTTTATTTTATTTTATTTTATTTTATTATTTTATTTTATTTTATTTTATTTTTATTTTTTTTATTTTTTTTTTTTTTTTTTTTTTTTTTTTTTTTTTTTTTTTTTTTTTTTTTTTTTTTTTTTTTTTTTTTTTTTTTTTTTTTTATTTTATTTTATTTTATTTTATTTTATTATTTTATTTTATTATTTTATTTTTATTATTTGCTGCCCATCTTACCACATATAATGAATGGTTCCAGGCTATTTAGCAGGCCAGAGTTTATGAAACTCTTCCTTGCTTTTATGTTTTTTTCCCCATCTTGGTTGGCCCTCAAACATTATAAAGCAGGAAGAACTTTCTGTTTAGCTGGGATTCCCTGAGCCTCATTCTGTTACTGTGGATGTATTAGTAAAATACTTGGAATGGAATACCTGGGATATAGTTGAGATGCCGGTTCCCTCTGAAGCTGCCATCATGTTAGATTAGCACCATGTTGCTACACTGAGGCACAAATGGTTCTTTAGAATAACAGAATAACAGAACTGGGTATGTCTAGCCTAGTCTGAAGAGAAGGACTAGGGGTGACATGATAGCAGTCTTCTAATATTTGAGGGGCTGTCACAAAGAAGAGGGGGACAACCTATTCTCCAAAGCATCTGAGGGCAGGACAAGAAGTAACAGATGGAAATTTATCACAGCCATTTGTCCAGAATGATATAGAGCCGTGGTGGCGAACCTATGGCACGGGTGCCACAGGCGGCATGCGGAGCCGTCCCTAGTGGTACGCGAGCCATTGCTGGGCTGAGCTGCTTCCCTTCTCCTCTTCGTGCATGTGCAGCGCTTCGTGCTCTCTTTGCATGCACAGCTCTTTGCGCTCTCTGTGCATGCGCAACTCTCCAGGGGGTGGCTGTTTGGTTTTTATTCCCCTCCCATCTGCTGGGTGGTTGCAGCAGGTTTTGGTCTCCTCTGTTGTTCTTTGAGGTTACCCACAAAGCATGTTTGTTTTGGGGGGGAGATCCCCACTCTGGTTGCTAAGCTTGCTTAAACCCTCTTCCATCTCCTCCTCCTCATTGGAGCCCCCCTTTGTCCGCAACCAGCCCCTGTCCCAGCCCCTGCCTCGCCTTGCCCCACGGCAATGGCACCCCTGCCCTGCCCCCTCCCTTGCCTCACCTCACCCTGCAGGATGAGCCTCCTACCCACTGCCCCACCCGCCAGAGAACTCCTGGATCTCCCCCAATCCTGCCTGCCTGGCCCCCACAGGCATCCCTCCCCAGGAGCAATATCGAGGTGGCCAAGCCCACCCAGGCCATGCCTACCCATGCTACCATGACTACCATAGCCACGCCCACTTGGTGGCCATGCCCCCGGCACCTGGCGATCCATAAGTGGGTTTCGGGTTGCTGTTTGGGCACTCGGTCTCAAAAAGGTTCGCCACCACTGATATAGAGTCTTCTGCTCGAGCAGGGGTTTAGACTAGGAGGCCTCCAAGGTCCCTTCCAACTTTGTTATTCTGAAGAAGGCTTTGCAATGATGCTTGTTAACAGACTAAGGCACATGATCACCCTACATCTTCTCTGTTGCTTTCCCAACCGTAACATTCAACTGCTGTCAAGAAAAGAAACTAAATGGTTTTGGCAAGGACTTCTCTTTAACAAATCCGTGCTGGCAACCCATTTTTTTTTCCTCCTGTAGATACTTGCCAAATTGAATTTTGATGATCCTATTGTCTGGGCCGAATCTGAGTCGACCGCAGGAAGCTAATGTTGCATTTCTGCAGAATATTTTGAATGCGTTGATTGCGCATGAGCTCACACATCAGATGTTGTATGCTTGCTTCCAAAAGGAAATTACCCTGATTCAGGACTTCAAATGCTCTGGGGTTTCTGTCCCCAGTTTGCTCTTCTTTTTCCCAGAGGCTGGATTTATGTAACATGTGGTTTACTGAATAGGCTGCTCCAAAAGCAACTCCTAACTACGAAAGCTAGCTTCTCACAAAGCCTCCTCAGTTTGGTGTATTGCAAGGAAAGGAGGATTAAGATACACAGAATATTGAATAATAGGGTTGAAAGGGACCTTGAAGGTCTTCTAGTGCAGGGCTATTCAACCAGTGGTACGGGTACCACCTGTGGTACATTGGCACCTGGCAGGTGGTACGCGACCATCCTAAAAAAGTGGTAGCGAGGGAGGGAAATGAGCTGAACCGGTGGCAGCACCGCACAAGCCTGAGCGAGAGATGGCTGGAGCTGCAGGGCTGTCAGGGCTCAGCGGAAGTGCCAGGATCAGTGCCGCTTTCCAGCTGATCGGCACTTCTTCAGGACAGCCAGGGCTCAGTGGAAGCGCCAGGATCAGCGCCGGGCTCCGGCTGGTGCTTCTGCTGAGCCCTGAAGAAGCACCAATCAGCTGGAAAGCAGCACTGATCCTGGCGCTTCTGCTGAGCCCAGAAGAAGCGCCGATCAGCTGGAATGTTGCAGCATCTCCAGGGTCTTGTGATTTACATTCAGATGCTTGGCAACTGATTCATATTTATGATGGTCACAGTGTCCCTGGGTCATGTGAAGTGACCAAAACCTGCTGCAACCGCCCAGCAGACGAGCGGAATAAAAACCAAACACCCCCACCCCACCCCCGCTACCAATCCTCAACAGAAATGCTCACAACAATGAAAACCTCTGACAGGAGGAAGAGCGCCGCCGGGCAGGCAGGCAGGTGTCTTGCTCGGCTGTGACTTGGCCCTTTTTTCAGTGCCATTGTAACTTTGAACAGTCACTAAGCGAATTGTTGTAAGTCGAGGACCACCTGTACTTTATCACTTTTTTACTTTTTTCCTTTTTTTCTTTTGGTCATCAAGTTTTTGACACCTTGCTAGGTGACTGGTGGTACTCGGATGTTGCCATATCCTAAAAGTGGTACAATGGGTGAAAAGGTTGAAAAGCCCTGGTCTAGTGCAACCTTCTGCTTAGGCAGGAGACCCTATATTATCTCGGACAAAGGGCTATCCAATCTCTTTTTAAAACTTCCAATGATGGGGCACCCACAACTTCCAGAGACAAGCCATTCCATTGATTAATTGTTCTGACAATCAGGAAATTTCTCCTTAGTTACAGGTTAGATCTTTCATGAATGATCTTCTATCTGTTACTTCTTGTCCTGCCCTCTGGTGCTTTGGCAAATAGGTTGACACCCTCTTTTTTGTGACAGCCCCTCAAGTACCAGAAGACTGCTATAATCCTGGAAAATGGATATTTGTGTTGTACCAATGTTCAGTGAGTGTGTAATGCTAGGGACTCCTTGATGCCTTTGGTCTGCTTTCTATTTGTCTCTTCACTCAGTAGGGATTTTGCGCCCATTTAATAGATCTGAAAAAAATGCCCACCTATTCTTCTTTTGCAATATTTTGAAAATGTTCTTCAGCATCCCTGGACTCATTTTCTGGAGTCATGTAATACTTCTACTGTAATGTTACATGGAAATGACCTTGAGAGACATGGGGAAGAGCCACAGATTGACAAGCAGCATGTAGGAGCCATTGTGACACAGTGGTTAGAATGTAGTGTTGCAGGCAAGCTCTGCCCACAGCCTGGAGTTCGATCCAGATCGGCTCAAGGTTGACTCAGCCTACCCTCCTTCTGAGGTCAGTAAAATGAGGGCTCAGATTGTTGTGGGGCAATAGGCTGTTGCTATGTAAACAAACAAATAAATAAAATGTAAAAGACATCTCAGCCCAAGAGAAGGAGGGGAAGAAGCCTAGGAAGCATCCAGAAGGAACCCTTTCTAGTTTTCTAGACAACAAAAAAATCATTTCAGAGTTGTAAGAGTCAAGCCAAGATTTACATTAGACTGACAGTCAAGAAGCAAACAATACCCCAATCAAGGAACTGCCAAATAAGCTAACAGTAAACATCAGCCCAATCAAGGAATAACTAAGGTCACTCCTACCAACACTGACAGGGCAAGCCACTAATATATGAAAATAAGAGCCAACCCAACTCTCCTACTAGTAGTGATGATGTTACTTAGTTTGGTAATGAAACATCTGCAAGAAAGTCACTAAGCTCAGAGAGCATCTAGGACCTCAGATTTATACATTTAATAATAATAATAATAATAACAACAACAACAACAACAACAACAACAATAATAATAATAATAATAATAATAATAATAATAATAATAATAATAATAATAATAATAATAATAATAATAAAGTTGGAAGGTACCGTGGAGGTCATCTAGTCCAACCCCCTGCTCAGGCAGGAAACCCTATACCATTTCGGACAAATGGCTGTCCAGTTTCTTCTTAAAAATTTCCAGTGTTGGAGCATTCACCGCTTCTGGAGGCAGGTTGTTCCACTGGTTAATTGTTCTAACTGTCAGGAAGTTTCTCCTTAGTTCTAGGTTGCTTCTCTCCTTGATTAGTCTCCATCCGTTGCTTCTTGTCCTGCCTTCAGGCGCTTTGGAAAAAGTTAGGTGCAGATTCTTTTCTTCTTTTAAACGAAAGACAACCCTCATATAGAAAGAAGCATGAATATAGGCCATATTTTTGTTCTGAGATTGGTGATGAATGGAATGACATGCCCTGCTACCTTGCAGCTGACTGCAATGCTATGGCAAGGCATGCTGTTAATCCAATTTTTCACACATCTCATTGTTCCAGAATCAATCTCTGATGTGCCTTTGAGGCCGCCAACAAAACAAATTCATTGGTTAAACGGCCCATTGTTTTCATGCTACTCAGCCTGTTCTAATTCAGAGCTGTCTTTGGAATCTCTTTATTGTAGTAAATACCCAAGAATGAATAGCCGAACGTCCTCAAATTTTATCTATCAGAATTATGTTTGGCTATCTAATAGAAAATCATTCCACAGATGGCAGCTGCTGTAAATCTTCAAGCCAACAATAACAACAACAACAACAAAACCAATTAAATATTCACATGCTCTTCTCCCATCTCTTCCAGCTTCCTGGCAGACCGTTCCATCACTCAGGCAGATGTAACATTAATCAGAGCTAGAAGAATAGCGCCAGAGATATAGTTATGGACATGTCGTGGGAAAATGAAACAAATTGGGTTCTCTGGTGTGTGAAGGAGTTATGACACTTCTGTTTCGGAGCAATTTGAGTGGAAATCATGGAGTCCAATAGACTTCCAGGCTATTTAGCAGGCCAGAGTTTATGAGACTCTTCCTTGCTTTTATGTTTTTTTCCCCATCTTGGTTGGCCATCAGACATTACAAAGCAGGAAGATCTTTCTGTGTAGCTGGGGTTTCCTGAGCCTCATTCTGTTACTGTGGATGTATTAGTAAAATACTTGGAATGGAATATCTGGGATATAGTTGAGATCTCAGTTCCCTCTGAAGCTGCCATCAGGTTAGATTAGCACCATGTTGCTACACTCGGGCACAAACGGTTCTTTAGAATAACAGAATAACAGAGTTGGAGGGACCTTAGAGGTCTTTTAGTCCAGCCCCTTGCTTAAGCAGAAGACTCTACACCATTCCGGACAAATGGTTGTCCAATCTCTTCTTAAAAACTTCCAGTGATGGAGCATTCACAACTCACAGTCAAGTCGTTCCATTGATTAATTGTTCTAACTGTCAGGAAATTTCTTCTTAGTTCCAGGTTGGGTCTCTCCTTGATTAGTTTCCATCCATTGCTTCTTGTTCTTCCTTCAAGTCCTTTGGAGAATAGGCTAACCACTTCTCGTCTACGACAGCCCGTCAAATACTAGAAAACTGCTATTATATCATTCCTAGTCCTTTTCTTTGATAGACTAAACATACCTAGTTCCCTCAATTATTCATCATATGGTTTAGCCTCCAGACCCCTTATCATTTTTGTTGCTATTCTAAATTGCAAGTCAAAGTTGCTGTTTCTCCATCCATATGGAGATATCCATATGTGAAGGTGTTGTCCCTCAAGGGAATAGCGCTGTCTTGAAGAAATGGGCACCTGACTTGAAGGCCCTCTACTACCTGATGGGCAGGTAAAGAGGACCTTTGCCCAGCTTTATTTGGTGCACCAGTTACAGAGTCACAATCTGGGTCCTCATTTTATAGATCTCGGAAGGATGGAAGGATGGCAGCCTGAGTCAACCTCGAGAATCAACTGCCAGAATCAAACTGCTGGCCGTCGGCAGAATTAACCTGCAATACTACATTCTAACCACTGTGCCACCACAGCCCTAGGGTGTGGGGTGCCTTATCTCATTCCTTCCTGCTATTTTTCCATGCAACCACAGGTCACCCACCAGTTTTCCCCAGCCGCCAAATCTGCTTTCTCTAAGTAATAATTTGTTAGAAACCCTGCAGGGACAGGAAGCACAGCATAGGAAACACAGCTTGAACTGGAGAGGTGGTGAATGGGTTGGAAGAAATCAAGACTGGACCTCGTCACCTCTCCGTTTCTAAGCGCCCTGCTGACGGAAGGGCACTTCCGGGAATTAAAAGGCCACCTGGAGTTAGTTAACGCTAATGATACAGCTGTGGACTGGCTTCTAGTTTGTGGTCGTGCCTCATCATCTGTGTGGGTTTGGGCCAGTCCACAGCTGCATCATTAGCCACTTTAAACCCCTCCAATCCATACATGAAGCAAACTGACACCCACCATAAAGACCATGAACACGAAGCCAAACAACAGCAATGCAGCTCACCATCTCAAATCCCCCTGCAACTCAGACTAACCCAAGCACAACAAAGCCCCCACCCAAACAGAACACTCCCCCAGCCAATCAGAGCACAGCCAAGCCCCCATCCAATCAGAGCACAGACAAGCCCCTTAACCAGTCAGAACACACCTCCACCCAATCAGAACACAACCAAGCTCCCACCCAATCAGTTCAAACCCCACTGGCAGTTAAAAGGAAGAAACAGCTGCAATCACACATTACTCCTAGAAGCACGAAGCTGAAAACACCAGCCTGAAGATGACGAATGGGACTTCGTCGAAATGTCACCAAGACACTTCCAATTTTACGCGGGAGAAAACCCGAATAACCAAAGACCTACATACAAACACCCGCGAAAACCTCAGAAAACAAATATATATATATATATATATATATCCTTGATAACTGCAAAAATGCGAATCCCGGGCATATCTGTTCAATAACACAATCCTCGATCTCCGGGAGAGGTATAAATCAGCTGTTTATTGTTAAAAGGATTTAAAAAACAATAAAAGCAACTATTTACAATATTAAAAAACAACTTAGCTTTCGCTGGTCCACTGCCAGCATCCTCAGAGTGAAGCTTAGGGGGTGGGGAGTTCTTTTTGTAGAACACACACACACACACACATATACATACACATATACATATACATATATATATACACATATACATATATATATATATACACACATATACATATACATATAGCATATACATATAATAGAAAGCGCTTCAGATTTAAACCCTTTTTTTTTACAGCAACAGTGAAAAAAGCTATATCGTGTGCACACGTACACAATCTTGCTTGATTGCCATTGCAGACTTGATTTAGGCTTTTACCGCCCCCTGAAATTGAATCTATGAATAAATAAAAATTGAATAAAGAAAAGGAAATTGAATAAAGAACTAGAAATTGAATCAAGGAAAGAAATAATAGAAATTGAATGAACGAATAAATAAAAATTCAAATAGAAATTGAATGAGTGAAAAGATGAAAATTAAACGAATAAAATAGAAATTGAACCATTTAGGAGGCCAAACATTACATTTAAGATTATCCCTCTCAAGGGAAAGATTGCATAGGGAAAAAATGTCTCTGCTTCAGTTGTTTTTATCTCAGTCAACATATCTAAAATGTCTCTCCCATTTCAAAAGTAATTTTCTGGGGAAAACCTTGTCTTTTTTTTTCTTTTTCTTTTGTAAATGCAATAACTGTCATCTGCTTGTAAACATGCTTGTGAAATGTGTAGTAGGGCTTCAAGAGGCAGTGAATTAAAAGTGACATGATCTTTTTTTCTGGTGATTTCCCCCTAAGCCTTCTTTTTAAAAATAGATGTAGAACACAGTGATGAATGTAGCTTCCCTTTCATTTTATAGTCATAACCATCCTGAAAGATAATTGTGTAGGAGGTTTGTGGATTGTCCATCCAATGGGTATCTCCAAATTTAATGTTCCTCTAGACCAGGCATGTCAAACTCGCGACGTCACGTGATGTCGCACAACCTATCGGGCCAATCTTGCCATTGCCGTCAATGGGGTGGGCACGGCTTCCATGTGACGCGTCCGGCCCGCGGGCCAGCAGTTTGACACCCCTGCTCTAGACCAAGGTTAGGCAACCTTGGCTCTTTTATGACTCGTGGACTTCAACTCCCAGAATTCCTGAGCCAGCATGGCTCAGCTTGGAAACCTCTCCCTTTTCCCTCAGCGTGGCTGGCTCAGGAATTCTGGGAGTTGAAGTCCACGAGTCATAAAAGAGCCGAGGTTGCCTACCCCTGCTCTAGATTCTAGAAAGGTCAGGTCTTTCTCTTCTTCCCTAAAGAAATGTTTTCCAGATGTGTTGGCAGAAGCCTCCATAGCTAACTATGACCAAATAAAATCTTGATGTAAGCCTCTGAAATTTCTTGCAAGGGATTAAAAAAACAATGAGTTTAATTCTCCTGGGTGAAATGTAGTGTTCTGGTACTCGCATGGTGGCAATAGCAATAGTATTTTAGACTTATAATAATACTGCCTCGTATTGCTTTACAGCACTCTCTGAGTCATTTATAATGTCAGCATTTTGCCCCCAATCATCTGAGTTCTCATTTTACTGTCCTCCGAAGGATGGAAGACTGAATCAACCTTGAGCCTTGTCAGGGTCGAACTAGGCTGTGGGCAGAATTTGCCCGCAATACTGCATTCTAACCATTGCGCCACCACAGTGATGACTTCATCATGTAGATTCTGCCATTAGATACTTATGGCCTGATGTCTTATAAACATACATAAGTGGCAGAATTGATGTATGATGACATCATTGTGTAGATGTTGTTATTTGCCAATATATGTTCATGCTTCCCAGTTGTTTGGACTCCTGTTCACCAGCTGGCCTGACTGTAGCAGGAAGTGCTAGGAAGTGAAGCACACACACATGCACACACATATACACCTACATATACATATACATAAATGTTTTCTGCCCTCCCTTTTTCTCTGATAGTTCTCAATTGTACTATTGTTAATTCAAATTCAGATGATTAATTTAGTTCAATTCCAGTGTAAGGGCTTATGCATCTGTTTACAATCAAACGAAAGACAAACAAAATAAAAACTGCAGCCCACAATGAGAAGCATAACAATTGCACAGAAACTAAGAATGCATCGTAAACTATATCTCATTGAGTTCAATAGTTCTAAGTCCCAGATACAGTACGTAACGTATTGTAGGCAAAGGACAGGGAGAGCCTAGGGGCAGAGTCAAGAGAGGAATCAGCCTGGAGTTATTATGTTTCCACAAATGCTCTGTCCAACCCCTCTTGAATTCTGTTTACTCTTATCCAGTGCCAAGTTAGTACTGACTGTTGGTTGTTGACTAGATCCTTGTGTATAGGCCTCACCAATAAATCAACTTAACTGGAACATAACATGTGGTCCTGATTCTTTGCGCCTGACACATATTGCAAATTGCATAGTTCGTATTTCCTATCACAAGTGGTAATGTTTTCGCAGTACAGGAAAGTGGTGATGATGATGATGATGATGATGATGATGATGATGATGATGATGATGATGATGATGATGATGATGATGTAAAATACAAATAAAAATATAAAAAAAGGAAGACCTTTATGTATGATGAAGAAGCAGACTTCCATATTTTCCATTGTGGGAGATGCTGCTATTTGAATTTCGAGATTGTGAAAGAAAGAACCAATGCTAATGGCTTGAAAATACTGCTTTTTCCCCCTTGTTATTGCTGTACTTGATATTGGCAGACTTTAATCATTGCATGGCTATTTTAATGACACACAGAACATATAAACACAAATAGGTGGTTGAAAGCAACCCACTCAGGTCCTTGACATGGGGGAAACCTTGATTATTTGCCTTCACTGTGACTCTGATCCAAAATATACTTCACCAATTCAGCTGAGTGCAATGGGAAGAACGTTCTCTATATTACAATCATTTGCACCATTTTGATTCTTCCAGTGTCACTGCCAGAAATTGTTATTAGCATTCTGTAGTTAACAATGTTAGTTCATTGTCATGATTTAATTCAATGCTGCTTAGCTACCATGAGCATTCCATTAAAATCGTATCTGTCTTATCAGTCAATCCATTAATCTTTTAATCTATCAGCATTTTAATAATGTCTTATCCTAAAGGATTTATTGAAAGTTCATATTCAGTTCCATTAGTGATTGTCTTCAATTTCCTTGTCTCTGCAGCTGACGTTAAGAGCAGAGTGGCAATTTATTTTTTTTTCTCATTCTTTTTTCCTTTCAATTTTTAAAAATGCCCGAAATGTTTATTTTTCTCCTCCTTATTTCCCCCCAAAAGAAGCCACTTGAGGCTCTGTTTTTATTCGCCGTCATCCTTTTCTGATGGATATTCACTTTCTCCTGACAATATCTCAGAATTATACTTTGTTTGTAGCCCAGGAGAGAATGGAAATGATTATATGTAAAAAAAATGATAAATAATAAGTGAAATGATCTTTTGCTGTGGTTATGCTGACAACAAGGGGAAAACGTCGGTGGGAAAACAATTGACTTATTGCCACTTTAAATGATGAATCTCATTCCCAAACAACAATTGGAGAATTTCTCCTCCTCCTTCAAAAGAAAAAAGACTAGTGAAAAGATCTACTCCCTTCGTTCATTTTCTGCCCAAAAATAGAGTGGAAGATTTGGTGAATCCATTTGTGTTTCACTCAAGTGTAATTTCATGGCACACAAGTGTCACCTGTGAATGAGCGCGATGGCTTAGCAGTCAAAGATGCTGAGCTTGTCAGTTAGAAAGCCGACAACCCGGATTCAAGACCCAAGCGCTGCGTGATGGGGTGAGCTCCTGTTACTTGCTCCAGCTCCAGCTTACCTTGTAGTTAGAAAGCATGCAAATGCAAGTAGATAAATAGGTTCACTTGGGTGGGAAGGTAAGAACATTCCATGCATCTTGGCATTTAGTCATGCTGGCCACATGACCATGGAAATGTCTTCAGACAACACTCTCCCTCAGCTAAGAAACGGAGATGAGCACCACCCCCTAGAGCAGTGGTGGTGAACCTATGTCACGGGTGCCAGAGGCAGCACTAGGAGCCCTCTCTGTGGGCACACATGCCGTTGCCCCAGCCTTGCCTCTCCCCGTGACCCCCTCCTCACCAGCAGCCTCCCTGGAGGAGAGTCGCCCCCCGAGCGTGGCCCACGCGGAGCAGCGCAGCCAAGGACATGGCAGCCAGGCAGTGTAGACAAGACTCTGCCCTCATGCCCCAACACACACAGTTGATGCTGTGGGGTGCGGGCAGAGGGCGTGGCCACCATGGCACTGCTGGGCTGCCTGGGCGATCTGCGGCGGGCCCTGGAGGTAGTGAGTGGCCCTGCGGGCAGGCGGGGTGGGGGCGTGGCAGGGGTGGAGTGGGGCCGGGGCCGGTTTTTGGGCATTCGGTCTCTAAAAGGTTTGCCATCACTGCCCTAGAGTGAGACACAATTGGAGAGGGGAAACCTTTACCTTTTTAACCTAATCTGGGAACCACCAGATATGCAAAATCTTAACTGGAATTACTCAACTTAACTTTCCTGTCCTAACTTTCCCAACCCAACTTGAGATTGCCAGATTGGGTCAAGGTTGCATTGATAGAGGTTTTGACTCTACCCATCTGGAGCCTCCTTGCGGTACGTCCCAAAGGTCCTTTTTCAGGAGGCCACTGGACTTTCTTGCGGGTTTTTTTTTTAAAGATGCTTCGCTTTTCATCCAAGAAATATTTTCAACTCTGACTGGATGGTGGGGAATGGAAGGATTTATATTCCTTGCAGACAGCTGGTCATTTGCATTCTTTTAGAGAGTCGTTGAGGCCACTTGGAGGTTTACCTGTGTCGTCAGGGTCACCTGAGTGGTGCAGATGTGTGTGGAGCCTTCTTGGCTGCGGGATGTTTTCTGTCCTGTGTCCCTTCCCTGTTGAAGACAAGCATAGGCTGCTGGGGATGAGTCTGTATTGTCTGCATCTCAAACTGAAGCGCAAATGGTTCCTGTAGTCTGCCATGTTTTCTGGAAATCCATTCATACTCCCACACCATTCGAAGAGTGTTTATCCCAAAGTGCATAGCTAAATGTCCATGGAGATTCTCGGTCATCCAGGTCACGGTTGTCCCAAAGGTGCTTTTTTCAGGAGGCAACTGGACTTTCTTGTTTTTCCTTGAAGACGTTTTGCTTCTCATCCACTGAAGAAGCTTCTTGGATGAGAAGCGCAAGGTCTTCAAAGAAAAACCAGAAAGTCCAGTTGCCTCCTGAAAAAAGACACCTTTGGGCCAACTGTGACCTGGATGACTGAGAATATCCATAGTCGTTATGGTGTGGTTTTTAAAGTGTTTGTGTTGAAATGCTATTTTTTTGTACTACAGTGACCCCTGGAAGAACCAACGTACCCACCTGGAACAAGCTGTAGTAATCATCCTCATCCTGGCCTTCACCCATCAACTCCATCTTCATCTTCATGGTCATCTTCATCTTCAGTTTCTTATTTGAATTCTGTATAAGGTAGTCCTCCTTGATCCTACCTACGCCAGTTGGCTTTCTCCAAAATCACAATTTTCACCAGCTTGAGTCATGATCGAATAGTCTTGTCCAGGGGTAGGCAACCTTGGCTCTTTTATGACTCGTGGACTTCAACTCCCAGAATTCCTGAGCCAGCATGGCTGGCTCAGGAATTCTGGGAGTTGAAGTCCACGAGTCATAAAAGAGCCAAGGTTGCCTACCCCTGGTCTTGTCAAACTTTGTATAGGGATCAGTATAGATTTTGCAAATATGCTCAGCTTATAGTTAAAATATTCAGGTGGTGGTCATGTTCCCATGAAGTGCATCATCTAGTGATGCTTACTTGTTCCAGTGTTCAAAATAAGGCTGAGTCTTTTCCTTCAGTTCTTCCACTCAACGCACAGAAAAAAAAAAAAAAACAGCTAAGAGTCCCAAACATTTTGTCTAGGCACAAAACCTTTGGAAACTCAGCTATGGTTACAGGTTCTCCACATTATAGGTAGTTCTCAATTTACAACAGTTCATTTAGTGACCGTTTCAAGTTACAACAGCACTGAAAAATGTAACTGACGACCTTTGCAGCATTTCACAGTTACAACCTTTGCAGCATCCGTATGATCATGGGATCAAAATTCAAATGTTTGGCAACTGGTTCATATTTATGACGCTGCAGTGTCCCGGGGTCATATAATCACCTTTTATGATCTTCTGACGAGCAAAGTCAATGGGAAAGTCAGATTCACTTAACAACCGGGTTGCTGACTTAACAACTACAACAATTCACTTAACAACTGCGGCAAGAAAGGTCGCCAAATGGGACAAAACTCACTTACGTGTCACTTAACAACAGAAATTTTGGGCTCAATTGTGGTCTTAAGTCGAGGATTACCTGTATACCAATGAAAGGAGTTTAGATGTTGGTAGAGGGCAAAAGTGTCCTACGTTTTCCCGTATCCATGAAATCCAAAATTCGATCATCTCTCTTCCAACCGGTGCCTCCACATAGACTTTGGTGCTGATGTAGCTCATTTCCTGCCATTGTTTTTACTGCCCCAATAAACTGTCAGAGATTTGGACAAATAGTTGCTCAGTTATATTATTTTCATCATACGTTGTTGCTTTGTTGGACAAAATTGTCTTCCAGTAATTGCAGGATTTTTCATTGGTGGGTGAAGTACGGTAATCCCTCTTACATCATTCCGTGTGATTTGTGTGGGGGATCAGCCAGGGATTCCAATGAAGGTTCAGTTGCAGAAGTTTCTGCTAAAATTCAGCAGTACAATAATTTATCGATAAATAGGATAGGTATGTTCCAGTGAAGAGATACATAAGAACAAATTGAAGGAGCATCTCCTAAATTAGACGTGGGAACCAATCTTCTTTCTTTCATGTCTGCCTGCCTTTTTAGGACCCCTACACTTTTGTGGCAATTTGAGAAAAGCCACATTCCAAGGGTGAATAAGAACAAAGGCAGAAATATTTAAAATGCATGTTTTCTTCTTTTTTCCCCTTACACACTGTCTCTTGTCTTTCTCCTTTCCCCCCTATTTTCTATCTATTAGTCTCTCTCTAGCTCTCTTTTTCTTTCTTTCTTTCTTTCTTTCTTTCTTTCTTTCTTTCTTTCTTTCTTTCTTTCTTTCTTTCTTTCTTTCCTTCCCTCCCTCCCTCTCTCCCTCCCTCCCTCCCTCCCTCTCTGACATGGTCTGGCTCTTGCTAATACTAATCCAAAAGCAATTTGCAACACAGAATGAAAAAAAAGCAATAGAAAAGTACAGGTAGTTCTCAACTTACGACCAAAATTGTGCCCAAAATTTCTGTTGTTAAGCAAGACAGTTTTTTTGCCACAGTGGTTAAGTGAATCACTGTAGTTGTTAAGTTAATAACACGATTGTTAAGCTGATCTGGTTTCCCCATTGACTATACTTGTCAGAAGACCACATGACCTAGGGACACTGCAACCATCATAAATATGAATTAGTTGTCAAACATCTGAATTTTGATCATGTGACCATGAGGATGCTGCAACAGTCCTAAGTGTGAAAAATGGTCATAAGTCACCTTTTTTAGTGTCATTGTAACTTAGAACAGTCACTAAATGAACTGCTGTGAGTTGAGGACTTCCTGTACCCTCAAAGACATTTAAATTCAATAAAGAAATAAGATAATACAGTTTCAGTAAAACCACAGTCGAAGGTATAATTTCCAGCATTTTAAGTGTGATCTTCTTCCAGTGAAATCAAGTAAAACATCTTCAACCAGTAACTTTCAGCCAGATGGGCTGGAAATTCTGGAAATTGTAATTTCAATACATCTGAAAGCTGTAAGTCTAGAGAAGACTAATATGGTCAAGGAAGAGTGCATATTTTTGGAGAGTCTTTTTCTTTGCTGAATAAACGTGATGTTCAGACAGGTTACTGTAGGAGGACACAATCCTTAAGAATAACTTAAAACATGCAAAATATTATGGTACAAAACTAAAACTTTGAATCTGGCTCTAAAGTGAATCAATAACCAATGATTTTATGTTAAAAATAGGGGCAGGATTTTGATGGAAGTATATTGTTGGTAATTCATCAAACCATGCTTGTTAATGAAATAGCTGCAAGAGAAAAAAAAATAAGCTTGCCAAGAACCCAACAATTCAACCTGAGCTACGTGTATTCTCCACTGCTACAAGTTTGAGCTTCCAAAAAGGTTTTCAAGAGCAGCTTAATCTGCAAATTTATAACATTCCAAGACAAATTATCTATCAGATTATTTCACAAATTTACAAGCTCATGTGAGTTATAAAAACATGAGTTTCATCACAGGGAAAAGAGAACCTAGCCAAATCCAGAAGACATATGAAACCATTCCTAAAACAGACTTTTTGTGAGAATATACCACAAACATCTCAAGATGGCTTCAGTCAGTTCCACAGCAAAGGTCCAGCATTTCATATATATTTAAATGGTATAATGGCCTACATTCCCAGAAGTAAAAAAAGAAAAAAAAAACGGGTGGCACCAGATCAAAAATTTCAAACAAACTCCATAACCCAGTCAGCAATTACCCCGAAAAGTTGAGTGACCCTGGAATTAAACCCTTGCAAAATACTGAATTGTACAATCATAATGCTAAATCCTATGAGAAATCATAATCAACATTCCGGGAGCCATCCACAACCAATAAATTAACAAATCCAGCTTATGAACTAGCCACTATGCTTTACAAGAATACTCTTCTAGTCTTCATTTCAAATTGTTAATTTAATTCGTTCTAGGCTTGTTGCCTTAGTTGTGGAATAATTGTATAAGACCTCGGCAGGTACGTACGGTCTGAAACAGGTTGCAAACAATTCTAGGTCCAGATTTTCAGTCTGATGCTTTCCAACTGATACCTCTGGTTGATCTAATTTGGCTGGTGACTCTTCCTCTGAATTGGAATATGAGCTGCTATCCAGGATAACAGCCCAAAACTCAACTCACTTCCAATGAGGACATAAACAATTTAAACTTGAAGGAACCCTAAGACTGTTGCATGCACTTAGTCTAAGAATAAAAGTTGTCTTTTCTGCCTTCTTTGTCTGCTCCATAGCCCTTGTTAACTTCAGATGCCCTGGTTATTGCCAAGAATATATTCCAGTAATTCCCTTTCATGGTTCAAAGGAGACTTCTCCCTACAAAAACATTTCTCTTTTTATTTTTATTTTTATCTCTGCAGTGATGGCTGGGCAGACAGGTATGATGTGACAGAAGGCTACCAGCGTGAAGCTGCTGGTGGAATAACAATCAAGCTTCAGTCTCCTGGTGTGAAGTGGTTTGATGAATATTACCTGAAACTTCAGCCAGAAACCAATCAGCGAAATCCATGGTTTCAGGAATTTTGGCAGCACCGGTTCCAGTGCCGACTGAAGGGGTCCCCTCAGGAGAACCCCAAATTCAACAAGACCTGCACCAGTAAGTCTTCTGAACCTTACATCTTTATGTAATTGAAAGCAATCATTGTCCAGTTGTTGTCCAAATAGTTCATTATATCCAGGACTAATTTATTATTTCTAATTTACATTAGAAAAAAAGAGTTTATCTTGCAGGATTCAATCTGAGTCAGTCACCGAGGCCAGAGGTTTAGTCTTCCAAGCTTTTGGACTCATGATGGAGCCCACCCTCAGGGAATTGGGCTGTTCTGTGTGTCGTATTTATGTGATGCCTGGTTGTGTGTGACACTTAGTTATAAATTGGGGTGTTGATGGCCAACTATTCAGTCATTGTAAGTCTATACATATGTTGTATATAGTATGTTTTAAATGTGTGTTATGTATGTGTACACTTTGAAAGAAAGCAACTAAATTCCATTTTTTTAATGTGTGCCATTGTGCCCACAGGAAAAAATGACAATAAAGGTTATCTAATCTAATCATTGGTTGCTGTTTCCTGTGCTGCCACATATTTAGGTACTTAGCAGCAAAGACACGGCAGCACAAGGAAACAACAACCAGTGACTTAATAGGCAGCCATCAATGCCCCAATTAACAACTAAAAGCCACACACAACCAGGCATCACATATAGTGTTTCCCCAAAAATAAGACCGGGTCTTATTTTCAGGGTAGGCCTTATCTCACCATCGGCACCAACAGCCCCACCCAGCCAGTCCACTTCTTCTGGGGCAAAAGTTCTGCAGCTGCATTCGGGCCTGTATTTTGCAGTCAGGCCTTTCCAGAAGGCCTAGGCAGCCGAGTACCAGATTCTTGGCTGCACAGGCCTTCTGGAAAGCCCCGTGACTGAGAAATGCAGGCCTGGCTGCAGAAGAGGCCTCAGAAGAAGTGGGCCAGTGAGGAGAGGCCTGACTACAAGGTAAATGGATGGATGACGGGTGGGGCAGTTCCACACCCCCACCCCCACCCTAGCTTGATTTTTAAGTGTGTGCCTCGCCGCAAACCTAGGGCTTATTTTTGGGGTAGGGCTTGTATTAGGCCCACCCACAAATATCAAGCTAGGGCTTATTTTCGGGGTAGGCCTTACTTTTGGGAAAACATGGGTACAATACAAAGAACAACCCAATGCACACATACTGGAGAGAGAAGTTCCTTGAGGATGGGTCCCAGCATGAGCCCAAAAGCTTGAAAGACTAAACCTCTGGACCCAGTGACCGACTCAGATTGAATCCTGCAAATTTATACTGGGACATGTATATTTGCCTTCATTCAAAAGAGCTTACCCGGATGAACATACTGCTCCTGCTTTTAAATATTGTCTGTTGCAATGAGTTAGAGAAAATGGAAGTGACCATTTCAAATTATGATTTATAGATTAAATAAGCTGGTTATTCTATTTGGTTGATTCCTTTCCTAAGCCAGATCAAGGTGCGCTAGTGAAAAATACACAAAATCTGTAGAACTGTTCTTGTTTTTAAAGCTACAGATTTTGTGGTTACATAGAGCATTTATGATAAATGCAGTGTCAGATTATATTGCATTATTGGACAACCTGTGACCCATGGGTCTTCCTTTCAGAGATATTTCCTTATCTAAACAGAAAAAATAGAATGGCCATTTTATTAAAGAAGAAAGACGTGTAGCAAAAGAAATATAGATATTTTTCATTTAACAAAAGACACTTTTGATAACAATACTTGTGGTTGATGTGCCATTCTTTAGGAATACTGTAATGTTTTCATTTCTTTTTCCTTGGCTTAAAGCAAGGTACAGCTGACTATGTTGAAATATCAGTTTCTCCAGCGAAAACAGCACCTTTTCCATGGGTTGTCCTTGTGCTTTGTGTGTAATGAAAACAAATATTATTTTGCTGTCTTTTAAATTGTTTAATTGTTTTACAGTTGTAGACTTGCAAGCCATCCAGAGTTACTTGATTGAATTGGGTGGCAATAAAATGAATGGATGAATAAAGGAATGAATGGAGGGAGGGAGGAAGGAAGGAAGGAAGGAAGGAAGGAAGGAGTGAGGAACTGTGTCTGCTGAAGAAGGATATCTTCACTTTCTGATAAACTGAGTGTAATTCTTGGAATCATAACTGTTAAATCCTTGGATTCAAATGACAGTTCAACAGGCATAGTGTGAACCAAAAGCTTCTTTAATGACTTAATTGTTCATTGCAGTAAACGGAGACTCACAGGCCTCCTGCTTCTCTTCTCTGCTTACAACCGGCTCTGAGAGCAACACAAACGGTCCGGGTAAACTCGTTACTGAGCGCGCGCTTTCCTGCGCAT
>NW_015387981.1:173607-188032 GCF_001527695.2 Protobothrops mucrosquamatus | reverse complement strand
AGGCCTCCTGCTTCTCTTCTCTGCTTACAACCGGCTCTGAGAGCAACACAAACGGTCCGGGTAAACTCGTTACTGAGCGCGCGCTTTCCTGCGCATGCGCACAAGCTGTTGCCAGTTTGTCTGGCCCCGGGCAGCTTCCGCAGCCCGTTGCCATGGCGACCGCCCGGGCTTGCTTGCTGCAAGTCCCGGGACACAACAATAACAGTATCATTTTTTAACACACACATGTTTGAATCTCACACAATGAGATTCTTGTGGAGTTCTTCTCATATTTGTTCAATTGAAAAGATGCAGGTTCCTCATTAAAATAATGGGAGATCCTATCTTCAATTCCAGTTTATGTGGTGACAATCCAGAAAATTCAACTGAATCAAGGAAGTCTAATTTCATTTTTAATATAGGTGTTAATACCATATAGCTGGAAAGATTTTGACCAGATTCTCAGGCTGCCATTCAGTTGCTAACTATTGTTTCATTCCTCCTTCATTGTTTTTCTTAATAAATATTTTATAATTGGATCACAGAGAACTTCTATTAGAAATATCTTTATGCATGGGACAGACCAGTATAAAATGGATGTCCTTAGGCAATGTCAAAGCTTTGGGTTTCACAATTCCTAACAGAGTTATGGAGTCATAAAATTCAATACCGATCGAAGGATTAAAATATGCCATAAATCTCATGTGTTTGTCTTATCTTGCAAGATTCCAGGGCAGAATGCCTGAGTTTCCAGCATTCTTGTCTTACAGTAACAATAATAGAGTTGGAAGGGACCTTTGAGGTCCTCTAGTCCAACCCCCTGCTCAGGCAGGAAGGCATCTTAGATAAGAGCATTTAAAGACTTGCAAGATTTTGGTAGAGAGAGAGTTTTAAGTAAATAGGCAGGGAGGCAGGTGGGAAGGGAAGGGAAGGGAAGGAGATAGATTTGATTTTTGTATACACTTGAGAAGATTGACCTTTTTTCTAGCCCTTTGAAATAATTAAATTAGAAGCAGAATATCCATATAGCACAAAGAGCAATCTTTGATCAAATCCTAAGCCATTAATTCTTCAGTCTATACTTTGTTCTTTGTTATTCCTTGTTATTCAATTGGCACGGGCTGACTAGTTTTTCAAAAAAAAATACACAGAAATGAAGTCCCAATAAATCTCACCCAGTTTTGATCAGGTAACGTTTGTGAATTCACTTAAGCCAAGATTTGTCTACAGAGAACATAATCAACAAGAAACTAGCCAAGTAAGACAGCTCAAACGCTAATAGATCAAGATTCATCCTACCTTTCAAAGGAATCTAAAAGAACGCTATTTATCCTCAAACAGGCTGATTATTATGATTATACACGTCAGAGTTACTGGAGCGACTCCAATTGCTGTTAAATGACTAGTGTAATTAATTGCACAGTGCATGCACACTTAATTTTGAGGATGAATACTTTGCGAAAGTTTTGCATANCTTGTTAACTTCAGATGCCCTGGTTATTGCCAAGAATATATTCCAGTAATTCCCTTTCATGGTTCAAAGGAGACTTCTCCCTACAAAAACATTTCTCTTTTTATTTTTATTTTTATCTCTGCAGTGATGGCTGGGCAGACAGGTATGATGTGACAGAAGGCTACCAGCGTGAAGCTGCTGGTGGAATAACAATCAAGCTCCAGTCTCCTGGTGTGAAGTGGTTTGATGAATATTACCTGAAACTTCAGCCAGAAACCAATCAGCGAAATCCATGGTTTCAGGAATTTTGGCAGCACCGGTTCCAGTGCCGACTGAAGGGGTCCCCTCAGGAGAACCCCAAATTCAACAAGACCTGCACCAGTAAGTCTTCTGAACCTTACATCTTTATGTAATTGAAAGCAATCATTGTCCAGTTGTTGTCCAAATAGTTCATTATATCCAGGACTAATTTATTATTTCTAATTTACATTAGAAAAAAAGAGTTTATCTTGCAGGATTCAATCTGAGTCGGTCACCCAGGCCAGAGGTTTAGTCTTCCAAGCTTTTGGACTCATGATGGAGCCCACCCTCAGGGAACTGGGCTGTTCTGTGTGTCGTATTTATGTGATGCCTGGTTGTGTGTGACACTTAGTTATAAATTGGGGTGTTGATGGCCAACTATTCAGTCATTGTAAGTCTATACATATGTTGTATATAGTATGTTTTAAATGTGTGCTATGTATGTGTACACTTTGAGAGAAAGCAACTAAATTTCATTTTTTTAATGTGTGCCATTGTGCCCACAGGAAAAAATGACAATAAAGGTTATCTAATCTAATCTAATCATTGGTTGTTGTTTCCTGTGCTGCCACATACTTAGGTACTTAGCAGCAAGGACATGGCAGCACAAGGAAACAACAACCTCCGAGACCGCCTTCTGCCGCAGATTCCTTCCCACAGACCGGTACGCTCACACAGAGTGGGTCTCCTCAGGGTGCCGTCGGCCAAGCAGTGTTGGCTGGCGACCCCCAGGGGGAGGGCCTTCTCTGTGGGTGCCCCTACCCTCTGGAATGAACTACCCCCCGAGATTCGGATAATTCCGGATCTCCTTACCTTCCGTCGCGCCCTCAAGACATGGCTTTTTCAGCAAGCGGACCTGACCTAGGGTGGATTTTATACTGGGTTTTTTAGGAATTTGGAAGACACAACTTTAAAATTTGGTTTAATTCGGTTTTAAGGGGGGGATTGTAGATATGCTTTGGTTTTAAATATGTTGTGCGCCGCCCTGAGTCCCGCTGGGAGAAGGGCGGCATATAAATTAAATTAAATAAATAAATAAATAAATAAATAAACAACCAGTGACTTAATAGGCAGCCATCAATGCCCCAATTAACAACTAAAAGCCACACACAACCAGGCATCACATAAATATAGTGTTTCCCCCAAAATAAGACCAGGTCTTATTTTCAGGGTAGGCCTTATCTCACCTCCGGCACCGACAGCCCCACCCAGCCAGTCCACTTCTTCTGGGGCCAAAGTTCTGCAGCTGCATTCGGGCCTGTATTTTGCAGTCAGGCCTTTCCAGAAGGCCTAGGCAGCCGAGTACCGAGCTGGTTCTTGGCTGCACAGGCCTTCTGGAAAGCCCCGTGACTGAGAAATGCAGGCCTGGCTGCAGAAGAGGCCTCAGAAGTGGGCCAGTGAGGAGAGGCCTGGCTGCAAGGTAAGTGGATGCAGGACGGGTGGGGCAGCTCCACCCCCCCACCCCCATCCTAGCTTGATTTTTAAGTGTGTGCCTCGCCGCAAACCTAGGGCTTATTTTTGGGGTAGGGCTTATATTAGGCCCACCCACAAATATCAAGCTATGGCTTATTTTCAGGGTAGGCCTTACTTTTGGGAAAACATGGGTACAACACATAGAACAACCCAATGCACACATACTGGAGAGAGAAGTTCCTTGAGAATGGGTCCCAGCATGAGCCCAAAAGCTTGAAAGACTAAACCTCTGGACCCAGTGACCGACTCAGATTGAATCCTGCAAATTTATACTGGGACATGTATATTTGCCTTCATTCAAAAGCGCTTACCCAGGTGAACATACTGGTCCTGCTTTTAAATATTGTCTGTTGCAATGAGTTAAAGAAAATGGAAGTGACCATTTCAAATTATGATTTATAGATTAAATAAGCTGGTTATTCTATTTGGTTGATTCCTTTCCTAAGCCAGATCAAGGTGCGCTAGTGGAAAATACACAAAATCTGTAGAACTGTTCTTGTTTTTAAAGCTACAGATTTTGTGGTTACATAGAGCATTTGTGATAAATGCAGTGTCAGATTATATTGCATTATTGGACAACCTGTGACCCGTGGGTCTTCCTTTCAGAGATATTTCCTTACCTAAACAGAAAAAATAGAATGGCCATTTTATTAAAGAAGAAAGACGTGTAGCAAAAGAAATATAGATATTTTTCATTTAACAAAGGACACTTTTGATAACAATACTTGTGGATGATGTGCCATTCTTTAGGAATACTGCAATGTTTTTATTTCTTTTTCCTTGGCTTAAAGCAACGTACAGCTGACTATGCTGAAATATCAGTTTCTCCAGCGAAAACAGCACCTTTTCCATGGGTTGTCCTTGTGCTTTGTGTGTAGTGAGAACAAATATTATTTTGCTGTTTTTTAAATTGTTTAATTGTTTTACAGTTGTAGACTTGCAAGCCATCCAAAGTCACTTGATTGAATTGGGTGGCAATAAAATGAATGGATGAATAAAGGAATGAATGGAGGGAGGGAGGGAGGGAGGAAGGAAGGAAGGAGTGAGGAACTGTGTCTGCTGAAGAAGGATATCTTCACTTTCTGATAAACTGAGTGTAATTCTTGGAATCATAACAGTATCATTTTTTAACACACACATGTTTGAATCTCACACAATGAGATTCTTGTGGAGTTCTTCTCATATTTGTTCAATTGAAAAGATGCAGGTTCCTCATTAAAATAATGGGAGATCCTATCTTCAATTCCAGTTTATGTGGTGACAATCCAGAAAATTCAACTGAATCAAGGAAGTCTAATTTCATTTTTAATATAGGTGTTAATACCATATAGCTGGAAAGATTTTGACCAGATTCTCAGGCCGCCATTCAGTTGCTAACTATTGTTTCATTCCTCCTTCATTGTTTTTCTTAATAAATATTTTATAATTGGATCACAGAGAACTTCTATTAGAAATATCTTTATGCATGGGACAGACCAGTATAAAATGGATGTCCTTAGGCAATGTCAAAGCTTTGGGTTTCACAATTCCTAACAGAGTTATGGAGTCATAAAATTCAATACCGATCGAAGGATTAAAATATGCCATAAATCTCATGTGTTTGTCTTATCTTGCAAGATTCCAGGGCAGAATGCCTGAGTTTCCAGCATTCTCGTCTTACAGTAACAATAATAGAGTTGGAAGGGACCTTTGAGGTCCTCTAGTCCAACCCCCTGCTCAGGCAGGAAGGCATCTTAGATGAGAGCATTTAAAGACTTGCAAGATTTTGGTAGAGAGAGAATTTTAAGTAAATAGGCAGGGAGGCAGGTGGGAAGGGAAGGGAAGGGAAGGGAAGGAAAGGAGATAGATTTGATTTTTGTATACACTTGAGAAGATTGACCTTTTTTCTAGCCCTTTGAAATAATTAAATTAGAAGCAGAATATCCATATAGCACAAAGAGCAATCTTTGATCAAATCCTAAGCCATTAATTCTTCAATCTATACTTCGTTCCTTGTTATTCAATTGGCATGGGCTGACTAGTTTTTTTTAAAAAAATACACAGAAGTGAAGTCCCAATAAATCTCACCCAGTTTTGATCAGGTAACGTTTGTGAATTCACTTAAGCCAAGATTTGTCTACAGAGAACATAATCAACAAGGAACTAGCCAAGTAAGACAGCTCAAATGCTAATAGATCAAGATTCATCCTACCTTTCAAAGGAATCTAAAAGAACGCTATTTATCCTCAAACAGGCTGATTATTATGATTATACACGTCAGAGTTACTGGAGCGACTCCAATTGCTGTTAAATGACTAGTGTAATTAATTGCACAGTGCATGCACACTTAATTTTGAGGATGAATACTTTGCGAAAGTTTTGCATATTGCAACATCATCTGCTGCTCAGCGTTTCACTTAATTTCAATTAAAATGCATTTTGTGGGCCATCCTTTTTCAAAGCTATTGTGCTTGTTATTTTTAATTAGAAAGAGACACAAGTTGAGTAAGATAGTATGGCTGTTTCCTTTGCATCCCCCTCTTGTTTATGCTTTCTACTACTTTGTGAGTATTTATGTATGCATTTAGTTGATTTATTCAGTCTCGTCCACAAAATGACACAGGATGGGATGCAATTTAAAAAAAAACACAGGGAGAACAGGAATAAGCTGTTGTAAGATATATTGTATATAATGTACTTTTCGTGTATTAAAAAGAAATGCAAACTTATTACCGAGGCAATCCAACAATGAATCATATCGGATAAGATTACAAAAGGTCTCCAACCAACTTCTGAGAAAAAGTCCCAAAAGTGCTTTTTCCAAAAAGCTAGTGGACTTTCTTGGGGGTTTTTTTCCCTTGAAAACACTTTGCTTCTCACCCAAGAAGCTTCTTCAGTTCTGAAGTCCTGTTCAATTCAGAACTGAAGAAGCTTCTTGGATGAGATGTAAAATGTTTTCGGGGGGGGGACCCCAAGAAAGTTCAGTTGCCTTTTGGAAAAAGCACCTTAGGGACAACCATGACCTGGATGATTGAGAAGCTCCATAGACTTCTGAGAAAAAAAACTTGGTCTTTAAGTCGTTAAGAAAAGCAGACTGGCTTTCTGATTCTTTGGTCATAGGCATTCTTTTTTTTTAAGTTTTTTATTTATAATACAGTTAAAACAAAAATGGACATAACGTAACACTCCAGCATATGTATTTCTAACAATTTGTTCCTCTTCATACATATAGTTCTTAATCTCTCAATATACATACAGTACATATTTTTCTATACAATACAATATCTAATTTATTTCTCTATATACTAACATACAATTATATATATTTCTATCTTAACACTAGCTTATAACCCGAACAGTCCCCCTTGATTCACACCAGTAATAAAATTTGTCCCAGATTTCAAAATAATCTGACTCTGTCTTGTCCTTCATTTCCATTGTGAGCCTATCCATATCGGCACACGATAAAATTTTGTATAAAACCTCTTCTTCTGTTGGAGTTTCTTTATTTCTCCAATTTTGTGCATACGCCAATCTAGCAGCTGTGAAAATGTGTAACATCAGGTAAAATATTCCCTTTATCGTATTTCTGTGTAGTTATGCCTAATAAGAAGAGTTCTGGTTTTAGCTCTATCTCTACCATTAATATTTCTTCCAGCCATTTTTTTTTATCTTATTCCAAAAATCACAAGCTTTTGGGCACTCCCACCACATATGGTAATAGGTCCCTATTGCCAATTTGCATTTCCAGCATATGGCTGAAAAATTTGGACCCATTTTAGCTAACCTTGTGGGTGGGAGATGCCATCTATAGAACATAAGACGTTTTGTGGCATGGAATGCAGAAATAGCCAAGGGTCACCATCATGGGGGATTCATATCCAATTGTTGAAGGAAAAATCTTCATCATGGTTCAGTCCAACCCGGGGATAAACAACACGGTGACTGCTTTAGAAAGAAGGTTGCAGTTTATTGAAGAGGAGAGCGCGAGAGAAAGATGGCTCTGGAAGAAAAGAGAGTGAGCACATGTAAGGAGTGGGTTTTTATACCCTCTGGGGCTCTTGAGGTTGTTTCCTGTTTCTGTTTGAGGCTTTGTATTTCCTGTGTCATGTATTTTAACCTGAGTCTGAGTGTGCCCTTTGGCATCTGTGGGTTAATCCTATTATGTCCTGTCTTAGAGTTTGGGTGGAGTATGTAGATTTTAGGTGTTTTTCTCTTTTTAATCTTCTAGCTGGGGGCTTCCAACCTTCCTGGATTATTTACATCTGCATTTCTACAGAGCTGGTTTCTGCTTGGGGGAGGGAGATTTGGGGCTATTAAGAAAACTGGCCATGCTGTTCTGCCTCTTTAAGATCCTTTGAGGAAATATATTTTTCTGCCCTTTTTAATATTTCCTTCTCTGGGGGGGCTGACTTCCCACACTATCCTTCTTGAATCTTGCCATTTCCTCTACCTCCACTCTAATCCATGAAGGAGGAACAATTATGCAATAATAGATGCTTAACAAAGGGGTTTGAAAATTAGTGTAATGTTTGGGCTAACCTGTTGACTGTTTCCCTCCCCCTTTCTTTCTACGTATATATTATGATAGATTCTCTGGTATGGAGGATTTCTTTCTTTAATATAGTATTTTTGTCATGTAAGAATGGGAAAGCTTATAATTAATCTATAGACCTGTCGTATAAAGGGAGGAGAACCTACCAGGTTTTTTAAAAAATCTTTCACTACCCAGCAGGGTGGATTCTTTATATTCAATGTTAGATATTTTTGACATTTAGGGGGGTGTCATTTTTTTCCTTTCTTTTGTACACACAAAAAAACCCATTTCTTCCCTCTATTGTTACTGTTCAGTGTTAGTTACCACACACAGAACAGCCCAATGCACACAGAGAAGTTCCCTACGGATGGGTTTCCGGCATGAGTCCAAACATTCGGAAGACAAAACCTTTAGTCCCAGTGACCGACCGAGATTGGATCCTGCAACATTATCCTGGGACACGTATATTTTGCCCTTCATTCGTTAGTTTTTCTGTTTTGTATTTTATCCTTGTTGGCAAAACGAAAATAAATATGTTTAAAAAAAGAGAAGGAGGAGCAATTGAAAGCCAGTGTGGTGTAGTGGTTGGGAGGAATGACCTATGGGCAGTGGTGGGATTCAGCCAGTTCGCATTGGTTCAGCAGAACCGGTAACTAAATTTTGTTGAATTTAGAAAACCGGCTGAATGCACACTGCTTCCGGAAGTCCGTTCTAGGTCTGGGAGGCCTGGAGGAGGCCTCCCAGGCCTAGAACAGCCCACCGGAAGTGCGTGGATGCCTCTTCTGGAAGTCTGTTCTAGGCCTCGGAGGCCCAGGCCTGCATCCACACAGAGAACTGGTTGTTCAGGTATTTGAATCCCACCACTGCCTACGAGCCGTGGTTAAATGAGGCTCCCATCCCATTTTTGTGAAATAAAGAGCCTTCCCTTAACTTCAGGTGACAACTCAATTTCTTGTTTTGGTAAATGATGAAAAGGAAAAAAAAAAACAAAATCTGGCGGGACAAGCACCATGGCACAACATAGGCACTCGGAGCCCTCTCTGTGGGCAAACATGCCGTTGCCCCAGCCTTGCCTCTGCCCATGACCCCCTCCTCACCAGCAGCCCCCCTGGAGGAGAGTTGCCCCTGAGCGTGGCCCACACGGAGCAGTGCAGCCAAGGACATGGCAGCCAGGCAGCGTAGACAAGGCTCTGCCTTCATGCCCCAACATGCACAGTTGATGCTGTGGGGCGCGGGCAGAGGGCATGGCCGCCATGGTGCTGCTGGGCTGCCTGGGTGATCTGCGGTGGGCCCTGGAGGCGGTGAGTGGTCCTGCGGGCAGGCGGGGTGGGGCGGAGCGGGGGCAGGGGGTGGGGCAGGAGCGGGGCCGGTTTTTGGGCACTCGGTCTCTAAAAGGTTCGCCATCACTGACATAGGAGATCAAACCCATCAGGATGAGATTCAGTGGTCCATCTGCATTTGAAAGACAAAGGTCACTCTTTTGAAGACAGCAAAGTCCATATTTTGGATAGTTTGAAAGAGGGGTCAAAGAGGCCATTTATGTTAACAATGAGCAGCCCTCTCTCAACAGAGGGGGAAGGATAACACACCACCTATCTCCAGTTTACAACGCAGTCCTTGCAGCAGTTCCAAGAAGATTCCACAACCAATTGCTCTCTGATTCAGGCAAGAGACTGCTAACCACCAGATGACTGCAAAGAAATACAATCTTCCCATCCCCCACCCACCCAAAATCCAGTCAGAACCTATCCTTCCATCCCCCCACCACCCAGTCTCAACTGTCAGTACCTATCCTTCCATCCCTCCACCATAAGAACTGATGAAGCTTCTTGGATGAGAAACTAGACATTTTGTTCTTCTTCCTCAAGGGAAAGAAAAACAGTCCAGTTACTTTTTGAAAAAGCGTCTTTGAGGCAACCACGACCTGGATGACTGAGAATCTCCACAGACTGGTGGGAAGAAGTTGTTCCAACTTCGTGATTTCTGTGATGGGCAGGAAATAGGATCCTTGCCGCCTTTTGTCCTACCATTTCAGCTCCAGAAAGAGTGCAGGTTGCGGTATTTGGAATGCTTCTATAGAAATGGAAATAATCCTGATTTAAATTGCCAGGTTTTACACCAGTGCCATGGTGACTGCTCTCTGCTCAAGCTGGTTTCCCATTACAGAGAAACTGCAAATACACACACAGCCATTGACAATGCAGGAGTCTGAAAAAGCACCGGGGCAAAGTCATTCTTTGTAGTCTTTCATAAAATGCACCAATAATGGACCTCTTTCCTCTCCTACCCACATCCCTTCTGTTCTTTTCTTTTAAAGCTGCTTGGGTGAACAATGCAGCCTTCTGCAAACAGCTCTGAACAGCACAAAGGCTCTGTGTGCTGCAGAAATTTTGCCTCTCCCCAGAATAAAAGAGCGAGGCAGATCCCGTGTGAGTTTATCCAAACTGAGAGCAAACATTCAAACAATCGTTTCAGTGCCTCCCTTGTCATTCACCTCGCCATTTCCAGTTTCCTCAAATGACTCTTTTTTTTTTCTTGGTACCCGTACTGCTGCAGGAGCCCTTAACTGCCTCTTAGCATAAGTGGATGATGCCTTCTGAACTTGTGAAAAAGGCCGTGCTGAATTACATGATTCATATACAATTACCTCCTGCAAGATCTGATGATGACTTCAAACTGGATGGCTTTCAAAAAAAAAAAAAAGATGCTATATATATTTATGTTAGCAGTAAAAGGAAACCAGGCTGCCAAAGAACACGGTGGCTAGACTCTATCAAAGCTGACACCAGCTAGAGCAGACATGTCAAACACAAGGCCCGGGGGGCGGATGCGGCCCGCGAAGTGGTTTCATGTGGTCCGCGAAGCCATCCTGGAAACAGTGAGGGAACGGCCCCAGCTGCCTTGGCCCTGGCCGGCCGGGAGCCAATGTACAATTTTGTGGTGGCCATCTTGGCACTTGCCCCGGTGGACCATGCCTTGGCACTTGTCCCGGTCCCACCCCCTTCTGCCAGAGACCCTCAGATCTGTCCTACTCCTGCCCAGGCCCCCCATAGGCCCCCTTGACGCAAATGATGTAGAACTGGCCACGCCCACCCAGTAGGCCACACCCACTCCATCCACACCCACCCAGTAGGCTGCACCCACTCTGGCCACACCCACCCAGCCCCCCAAGGGCAACCGCAATGCTGATGCGGCCCTCAATGAAATTGAGTTTGACACCCCTGAGCCAGAGCATAGAGAAATTCAAAGAAGTAGTGCAAGGTTGGAAGATAACAGAACAACAGAGTTGGAAGGGACCATGGAGGTCTTCTAGTCCAAACCCCTGCACAAGCAGGAGACCCTGGCCTATACTATTCCAGAGAAGTGGCTGTCCAGTCTCTTCTTAAAAGCCTCCAGTGATGGAGCACCCACCACTTCTGAACGCAACCTTTTCCATTGCTCAATTGTCCTCACTGTTAGGAAGTTTCTCCTTAATTCCAGGTTGCTTCTCTCCTTGATTAGTTTCCACCCGTTGCTTCTTCTCCTGCCTTCAGCTGCTTTGGAGAATAGGTTGAGCCAGCCTGGCCGGCTCAGGAATTCTGGGAGTTGAAGTCCACAAGTCATAAAAGAACCAAGGTTCCCCACCCTTGTTCTAGTGGCTTGTCAGTGTTGGTGGGGGTGGTCTTACAAGTTCTTTAGTTGGGCTGTTTACTGTTAGGCTGTTTGGCAGTTCCTTGATTGTTTATTCCTTGATTGTTGGTCTGATGTCAATCTTGGTGTTAATCTCCGCTCATCTGTGTTCTGATTGCTGGTGTGTGTGTGTGTCTGGTGGTGGGTGTTTGGCCGGTACACTGAGAGGGCAAGCCACCAGAATATAAACTGAGAGCAAACCCCACTCCTTACTATCAGTGATGCTACCTAGTTTGGGTAATGAAATATCTGCAAGAAAACAAGCAAGCTCAAAGAGCACCAAGGACCCCCCCCCCCTCATTTAAACCCTGAGCCACATATATTTTCCTTCACTGATATGATCACTAATGATCTAAGCAGGTGCTTAATAAGAACTTAAAGGAGGCATTAGACAATTTTTGCTGTGGGATGCTTGGTGCTCTCTGAGCTTGGTGGTTTTCTTGCAGGCGTTTCATTACCCAAACTAGGTAACATCATCAGTGCTATTAAGGAGTGGGGTTTGCTGTCAGTTTATATTCTGGTGGCTTGTCTGTCAATGTTGGTGGGGGTGGTTTTAGAGATTCTTTGTTGGGCTGTTTGCTGTTGGCTTCTTTGGCAATTTCTTGATTGGGGTCTTGTTTACTTGAAGGTTGATCTCATGTTAACTTTGGAGTTAATCCATGCTGATCTGGGTGCTGATTGCTGGTGGAGAGGTGCTGGGGCCTTTTTGATCCTGGGTGATTGTCCCTTTTTCATAGTCTATAGATGTTAATATATATGTGTCTATTGATGGTTGATTTGTCAGAGTGCTAGGCTTCTAGAAATTCCCTTTTTTTCGGACTTGGCTTTGTCTGGGATGGTCACATTTTCCCAAGGGAAACTATGGTTAAATCTGTCTATATGTTGTGAAATCAAAGAGTTTTCATCGTGTCTTCTGACTGCTAGTTGATGCATTTGGCCAATCCTCTGCATGCTTGTCCTACATAGTGGTTGTTGCAGTCCTTACATTGTATGTTTGAAGATGACTTCTGTTTTTTCTTCTAGGGTTGTTGGGTTCTCTGGTCCTTATTGTGATCATAAGTTGAGGGCTACGTGTAAAATGTAGGAGTTCCATAAAGCAATCAAGAATTCTGAAGACTCAAAACTCTGAAGGCAAATAGCTAAGAAGGCAGCAGCATCACCCTTACTCAAGCTGATGGTTAATATATGCCAAATCTGGTCATTCATCCATTGCCAGTTCTTGCATGAACTTGATCTCATTACAAATGGACCTATCAACACCAGTTCAAAGCCAAGGTTTAGCAGTCTTGAATTGCCTGATATTTAAGTTGTTCAGACTCTACTTGATTGCTTGAATAAATCAATATTAGCTGTATTCATATAATAATTAAACAACAGCCGAGTTCATATTCATTGAACTGAATTAAAATTCAATTTAATTAAAATCAAACAAACCACCTTACGTTATTCAAATCAAAGCTTAGCTTCAACAGTATAGAGTTTTTTAAAAAAACAATTTGCATTGTCTGTTGTCTTGGAGTAGACACATCCATTCAAGGTTTGCAACTAGTTGTTGTTGTTGTTCGTCCATCGATTTTGATGAAGACCTTGACATCTTATGGATTATGGGCCATCAGCGGTGTGTCCGTAGATGGCTGATGAGACCGATGTTAGCACGGAATGTTCTGCCACATACTGAACAGAGAAATGTGGACACTGTTGCTTCAGCATTTGCAGCTCTGGCTTTACGGAGTGCTCGCTTCTCTTGTGCCAAGATTGTCCTCCTGGGTTCATATGTCTGGCACCCCTGGTAAACCAGGGTACGCCATGTCGGTCGATCATGCGCCAAAAATTCCCAAGAGATGGTGTCGATATCCAGGGACTTGAGAGATGCTTTCAGCGTGTCTTTGTATCGCTTCTTTTGTCCCCCGTGCGATCGCTTTCCTTGAGACAGCTCACCATAGAAGAGCTGTTTAGGGATGCGATGGTCTGGCATCCTTACAACGTGGCCTGCCCAGCGCATCTGGGCTTTCATCAACAGAGTGTAAACTGATGATAGGCCTGCTCTGGAGAGGACATCTGTATCTGGTATCTTATCCTGCCACCGGATCCTCAGAATTCTGCGAATATATATATATTGCAATAGCAATAGCACTTAGATGTATATACTGCTTCATAGTGCTTTACAGCTCTCTCTAAGTGGTTTACAGAGTCACCATATTGCCCCCAACAATTTTACCAACCTCAGAACGATGGAAGGCTGAGTTAACCTTGAGCTGGTCAGGATCAAACTGCTGGCAGTCAGCAGAATCAGCCTGCAATACTGCATTCTAACCACTGGGCCATCACAGCTCTTTATAACAGCAACACTGTTATCTCCAGCGTGCCTCACCACATATAATACGATGGTTGTAGATCAAGTTGGAAAGGAAGTCACGAATATTTAACAAGCCAAATTTCTGGACAGCAGCAGAAAATACCAATGCAGAAGGAACAAAGCAAGACCCAGTGGGAATTGTATGGTCTTGGAAGATAAATGAACACATGCCTCTGGGTGATTAGCACCACCAAGCAACAGATACATTCTGCACATTATAAGATCAAATAATGCAGACTGTATAATAATGAATTTGACAGCAATAGAGGAAATGTATATGTAGGTGGGAAAATAATAAGGCAGGTGTGATGACAATGATAGAAAATCTCAGACTGCACTCCAATGGGAAATCATCCCACTTTATGAAATCTTAGAAAATACTGTTTGAGCAGCTATCTTTCCAATGCCAGTGTCATTTTATAATCAGAACTACTCCAGGGGCAGTGTAATTAGGCCCTACACTGTAGAATGGTAGACCAAAATTAAAAACATGTCCATTGACTAGGGCAGGTTGTCCCTAAAACCCAAAGGTTTTTGAATTGATGCTCCTTGCATTCTTAATCATGTGCCTGTGTGTGTCTTTGTGTAGCAGATGTTGTAATTGCTGTACATTCTGTATAAGCGTTGTGATCCAATCTGGCGTACATATGCACGTGTATAGAGATATTATTGCTTACAT
>NW_015387981.1:147503-169747 GCF_001527695.2 Protobothrops mucrosquamatus | reverse complement strand
ACTTATCTTAGGCTCATTGTAAGTAGAAAAGATAAAATTATCCAGCAGAAGGAAAGCCGATTTTATTATTTGATGCAAGGATCCAAAAAAATTTAATCTTTTTTTATTGTTTTTACAGCAGTGAGTTAGAAGGGAGTTAGTTTTAAATTTAAAAAATTCCAAGTTTGTTTTCAATTAAATTACCTTCACCTGTTAACTGTGGACTGCAAAGAGTATATAACCACGTCAAATGGTTTACAAACTCTGTGTCCAGCTCAGCCCAAAACAACGTGGAACAATTCAGCAGAGTTTAGTTCTTTATTTGCTTATGCACAGCAACAGAATCTTGCCAGACTAAACTCTTACTGCTCCCTACAGCCCTAACAGATATACCCAGGATGATTCTAAGGAGTGACTATCTTTACTTTCTTCCTCTGTTTCCTATCCAGGCTTGGAATGTGCTCTCTTGTCTTCCAAGGTTAAGTTTAGAGATTTAAAGTGGAAAAACAAGGTTCTCCATTACACAACTTGCTCTCAGATTGTTGCAGCACAGATCATGTCTCCCAAACATGGATAGTGCCCAGGTCATACCTTCTGGTTTCTGAAGGTTTTAGAGATATGATGAGGCTTTGCCACTATTGTGCTGGCTGTCAGGAAGGGCATGAGTATTTTGTTTTACAAAAATAGTGATGCTTGCCAGAGGTTATTTGATTGTATGCTGCAAGAACTACCACAACAGAAATTGAACTCGATAAACAGTTGAGTAGGTGAAATATGCTATGTCGATAAGGCTAGAATGAATCAAAGTCATAATCCATGGCAAAAATGATTGATTGATTGATGCATGGATGGATGGATGGATGGATGGATGGTTGGTTGGTTGGTTGGTTGGTTGGTTGGTTGGTTGGTTGATTATGAGCCATCAGTTCACTGACGACTCTTAAAAATCACATAAATAAAGGTTCACCAGGATGACGTAACCATTTCTCAACTTGGCTTTTCCAATCTTTCAACAGTGCACCCATCATTGATGTAATTAATCCCATCTAGTTTGCTGCTGATTGTTGTCTTCTTCCCTTTCTTTTCACCTTTCCTGTCATCATGGACATCTCAGATAATGTGACCAGAATTTGATAATTTGATTCATTTCGGTCTTAAAGTGACAACTTTGAATTGATTTGTTATATGGTCTGTTTGTTTGATTTCTTGGCTATCCATGGCATTCTCAAGGGTTTTGGAATTCTTGATGTTCTCTGTTCTTGGTTGTTTGCTTGCAGATGTTTCATTACCCAGCTAGGCAACATCATCAGTACAGGGGACAGTGGGGTTTGCTGCCTGTGTAGATATAGTAGCTTTCCTTACCAGTTTTGGTGGGAGTGTAGTTTCTTCCTTGGCTACTCTTTGATTAGAGTATTGTTTTCTACCTGATTGTTTGTCTGGTGCTGATCCCTGCTTATCTGACTACTGGCTGCAGAAGGGGGAGATGTTCTAATCTTTGTTTCCTTCCTAGGGCTATTTATTGCCTTTTTTGAATGGTTGGTAAATGTGTTTATCTCTCTGTCTCTGTTGATGGCTGATTTGTAGCTTCTGAGAATTGCCTACCATGTTTGGATTTGGCTTGATCTAAAATGCGAACAGTGTCCCAGTCAAAATTGTCACCGAGTCTGTCCATTTTTCACAAGATTAAGGAGTTCTCGTCATTTCTTCTGACTGTTCATTGGTGTTGGTGGACGTGCTTTGCTTGTCTTCCGCCTGCCTGTCCTACATTGTGGCTGTTACATTGTATGTTGTCGACGACTTCTATTTGCTCTTCTTTGGGTCCTTTGCTTTGTTTAAGATGTTTTGGAGGATTTTAGATGGCTTGTGTGCCACAAAGATGCCAAATGGTTGTACTCATCAGTTGGTTGTTTCCGAGATGTCTTTAATATAGGGGAAGGTTACACTGTTCGTGGACTGTAGCTGATGACTAGCACTGTAGTTCGGGTAATGAAACATCTGCAAGAAAGAAAGCAAACTCGGGGAACACCAAGCACCCCTCATGTCAACCCCGAGCTACAAATATTCGCCTTTATGGGTAACATTTCTGTGTTCTGATGGAACGCAAAGGAAAGCACGAATCCTGAGCAAAATGGCAGAGGCTGTGTGTATTCCATCATTTCACTCCTCAGTGATCGTGCTGCTCAGAGCCATCTGTTGGGGATGCTTTAATTTCTGCACTGAGCAGGGGGTAGAGACTCAATTACTTAAATGCCCCCCCCCCCCATAGCTCTAGGATACTACTGAAGATCACTGGTTGGATTTTGATGCAAGTAATAGCAGAAACCCAGAGATCTGAAACAGCCTAGCCCATTAGCAGCTGTTTGGCAAGCTGCTGAAGGCCATGGGGAAGGAGGACTTCCTGGCAACTTGCTCCTAGCTGTTTGGTGGGCTGCCAGAAAGCGTGGGAGGAGAAGACATCAGTAGCTATCTGCATGAGGACCACTGGAAGCCAGGGATCATCTGCCTCTGCTCTGCATCCCGTGAGCCAGTGGGAGGTTAGACTTTAAATCTGAGCTGAACTGGAATTTCTGAGAAGGTAATTTTTCTCTCTCTGTTTCCATGCGATTCTACTTCGTTCACTCACACCCTTTAGTTCCCATTTCTTTTTTTCCAAGGAACGCTGCTCTAAAAACTTCCTTGTTTTTCTTCATCAAAACTTCACGACCGGGGATTCCTTGCTGTGTTAGATTTAGGTTACCCGTCTTAACGCTTTTGTGTACGTGCAACTTTGGAACTGCTATCCTCCTCGTTCGTAGTGAAATAACGGCTTTGATTCCTATTTGCACAAATGAATTTTTTTTAAAAATCCTACGTCAGAAAGAGGAGGAGGAGGAGGAGGAGGAGGAGGAGGAGGAGGAGGAGGAGGAGGAGACCTTCCCATTCTAAGCTCTAAGCTCTGAAGAACCCAGAAAGAAAGCTGACCTTGAAAACATGACAGGAACTGAGAACTATATGAGCCATGGTGACACAGTGGTTAGAGTGCAGTACTGCAGGCTACGTCTGCTGACTGCCAGCTGCCAGCAGTTTGGCAGTTCGATTCTCACCTGCTCCAGGTTGACTCAGCCTTCCATCCTTCCCAGGTCGATAAAATGAGGACCCAGATTGTTGGGAGCAATAGGCTGACTCTGTAAACCGCCTAGAGAGGGCTGTAAAGCACTGTGAAGCGGTGTATAAGTCTAAGTGCTATTGCTATTGCTATATGATAACAAAGCAAGAAGAAGAGCATATCTGTTAATAGAATAGTAGACGTGCATAAGAATATTACATAGGATAATCTAGGGTTATATAAAGTGGGTTTTCCCATTGGGGAGGGGAGGAAATGACTGTAGGCCATGAATAGTTTCCTTAGCAAAACACCACAGAATGCTTTTCCTTTCCAGACAAATAGCATTCATGAACGTCCAGCGGAAGGTGTAAGTAAGAGCCCCACTTGGAATTATTTACAATGGCCGTTGTCCCTACAAGGCCCTTCTGTACTCAGTGGTCCCCACTGTTTTGAACAGAAAATGGTTTCTACCCAACATCTTTCAAGCCACAACACAGGGGAGGCTTTGCAAACACATGCTTTGACATTGGCAGGCCACTTCAGCAATCTCACACTATTTCGTCGTCATGACAATAGTTTTGGTGGTAGGGAAATTTCTTGGTTTTTCACAGCTCACATGCCAGGGAACACTTTCTTCCAACTGTTCTTTTTAGCGAGGATCTTTGTTGAGATGCCAGACCCCGATTGGTTGGAAGCCACTTACCGAAAGAACGGGTGGGTTGGCTTCCATGAAAATAACTACTTGCTGGCCCCGTTGAGAGTCAGACCTGGTGTGCAAGAGAACGGCAGTGTTGCCTAAATACAGATGCTTTCATTTCCCCTAGGGTGCCAAGAGAGAGAGAGAAAGGGGAAAAACTTACAGCAAGCAGACAAGGAATAAAGTATATTTTTGTTCATCTGAAAATGGCAGCCATCGTTATCTGTTCTTCTCTTCACAGGTAACCTGACCTTACAAGCACAACACGTGCAAGATTCCAAGATGGGGTTTGTGATTAATGCGATATACTCCATGGCCTATGGCCTCCACAACATGCAAATGGCACTGTGCCCAGGCTATGCGGGTCTTTGTGATGCCATGAAGCCGATTGATGGACGGAAACTCCTTGATTCACTGATGAAGGCCAATTTCACTGGGGTTTCTGGAGATATGATCTCCTTTGATGAAAATGGAGACTCACCAGGAAGGTACTGTATATATTTCACCATCAAGAAAACACAAAATGCCTTGGCTTGTTACTTACAGTTACTCCTCAACTTACAACCGTTCATTTAAAAAAGTGACTTATGAAAAAAGTGACTTATGACCATTTTTCACACTTATGACCATTGTGGCATCCCCATGATCACGTGATCAAAATTCAGAGTCTTGGCAACTGGCTCCTATTTATGACGGTTGCAGTATCCCTGGGGTCATGCGATCACCTTGTGTGACCTTCTGACAAGCCAACTCAATGGGGAAACCAGATGCCCTTAACAACCATGTTACTAACTTAATAATGGCACTGATTCACTTAACAGCTGTTACAAGAAAGGCCGTGAAATGAGGCAAAACTCACTTAACAAATGTCTCACTTAGCAAGAGAAATTTTGGGTTCAGTTGTGGTCATAGGACTACCTGTACTCAATTTCTTTAATAAAATAAGATAGATAAGATAACCTTTATTGTCATTTTTTATGGTGAATACCCTGGCACACATTGAAAATGAAATTCTGTTCTCTCTCAAAAGAATATATATATATATATGTTATATATGTGTATAACTATATACATATGTTATATACTTATATACACATACACACATACATACAGTACATACTTAACCAGTGGAACAGCTTGCCTTCAGAAATTGTGGGCACTCCATCACTAGAGGTTTTTAAGAAGAGACTGGATAGTCACTTGTCTGAGATGGTATAGGTTCTCCTGCTTGAGCAGGGGCCTGGACTAGAAGACCTCCAAGGTCCCTTCCAGCTCTATTCTATTCTATTCTATTCTATTCTATTCTATTCTATTCTATTCTATTCTATTCTATTCTATTCTATTCTATTCTATTCTATTCTATTGAAGAGAAGGACAAGGGGTGACATGATAGCAGTGTTCCAATATCTCAGGGGTTGCCACAAAAAAGAGGGAGTGAAGCTATTCTCCAAAGCGCCTGAAGGCAGGACAAGAAGCAACGGATGGAAACTAATCAAGGAGAGAAGCAACCTAGAACTAAGGAGAAACTTCCTGACAGTTAGAACAATTAACCAGTGGAACAACCTGCCTCCAGAAGCGGTGAATGCTCCAACACTGGAAGTTTTTAAGAAGAGACTGGATAGCCATTTGTCTGAAATGGTATAGGGTTTTCTGCCTGAGCAGGGGGTTGGACTAGATGACCTCCAAGGTCCCTTCCATCATCATCATCATCATCATCATCATCATCATCATCATCATTCATATACTAATCACTGTCCAGTTTGAATACATAGTGGAAAGAGGAAACTTGAAAGTTCGCAAGGTTGATACTATATGGAACAAAGCTGTGACTGAATTTAGATGTTATTTGGAATATTTCAACATCCAATCTTATAAATACACTACGATATGTAACTTGTATTCACATTCTGGATTGAATTAAAAATCAATAGAATTAATGTTAGATGTGACTTTTACAGTCACATCTAACCTTAATTTAACAGTCATATCTAACATTAATCCTATTGATTTCAATTCAGTCTGAATTTAACAGGCCGATGAAAAAATGCTGTTGGTTAGCTGTGACCTTATTTTGTGCCTCTTTTCTCATGGAGACGCTCATGGATTTAAGTTCAATGGAGTGGTTTCTCTTTTTTGTTGGAAAGGTATGAGATCATGAACTTTAAGAAAATGAGGAAGGATCAATACGATTACATCAACGTCGGAAGTTGGGACAACGGTGAGCTGAAGATGGCCGACGATGAAATTTGGGCAAAGAAAAGTTTGGTCATCAGATCTGTGTGCAGTGACCCTTGTGAAAAAGGAGAGATTAAGGTGAATCTACGTGGTTTGGAATTGCTGATCCAACCGATCCCAGTTGCCTAGGCCAACACTACAGAGCCTCCCACACATGCACACACAATTATTTTTATTTATTTCTTTATCAAAGTTTTCAAACCGCCCATCTGCCTCACAGAGAGACTCTGGGTGGTGTACAATAAAGTATTAAAAACATAAAACCCTATGAAAAAATTTAAAAGAGGCAAGCAATGTTAAAAGTTAATTAGTTAATTAACTTGCCACCCACAGTAGCCCCGTGGCACAATAGGTGGCAAATAAATTTTTTATTATTATTATTATTATTATTATTATTATTATTATTATTATTATTATTATTATTATTATTATTATTATTATTATTATTATTAATTATTAATCGCACAGATGTTCAGACTGAATTTGGCATTTTGTCTACCTATTGAGTCCTTACCCAGGACCTGGGATAGGCAGATGTGGATGTTTGATGGTATTACAGATATCGTCGCAGGATGGAAGCAGTTCCTAGTAAGACCGCCTTTTGCAATTGACTGATGGCAAATTTGTCAATGCCAATGGTGTTCCAGTGGTGCTCCAGTTGTTTTGGGATTGCACCCCAGGCTCCTATTACTATTGGCACTACCCTTGCTTGCCTTTGCCACAGTCGTTCTATTTCTATTTGTAGGTCTTTATATTTTGTTATCTTCTCCAACTCTTTCTCTTTTATTCTGCTGTCTCCAGGCACTGCCACGTCCACTCTCCAGACTTTTTTGTCTTTCTTATCGACAATTGTTAAGTCCGGGGTGTTATGTAGCCGGTGCCTGTCTGTTTGAATTCTAAACTCCCAGAGCAATTTAACTTCTTCAATTTCAATGACTTTCTCTATTTTATGGTCCCACCAGTTGTTGTTGTTATTATTAAATAATAAAAGATGGGGGGGCTCTCTGAGTGCTAGCCAGCCCTGCAGCTAGGTGCTCCTTTGTGTACCCCAAGTAAGGCTGCAGAGCTATATTTTCACAGCTTTCCAGAAGGCCAGGAGAACAGGGGTCTGCCTCACACCAGGGGAGGGGGGAAGAATGTTCCACAGGGCAGCGACAACAGCAGAAAAGGGTCTCTTCCTAGACCCCCCCAATCAGAATTATTTGACTGTTAGGGTCTGCAAAATACCTTCCTTCCCTGCCTGCCTCAGTGGAATGGGCTGAGGTGATGAGGCGAAAACGGTTCCATAGGTAACCTGGCCCCATTCTATGTAAGCCTTTAAAGGTTGTTGAAAGAAAAGTCTTCATCGTGGTTCAGTCCAAGCTGGGAATAAACATGGCGACTGCTTTAGAAAGAAGGTTGCAGTTTATTGAAGAGGAGAGCCAGACAGAAAGTTGGCTCTGGCAGAAGAGAGAGAGCGCACATGTAGGGAGTGGGTTTTTATACCCTCTGGAGCCTTTTGTTTGGAGTTGTTTCCTATTCCTGTTTGAGGCTATTTCCTGTGTCATGTATTCTGACCTGAGTCTGGGTGTGCCCTTTGGCATCTGTGGGTTAATGCTATTATGTCCTGTCTTAGAGTTTGGATGGGGTATGTAGATTTTAGATGACTTTGTCTTCCTAAGCTTCTAGCTTCGACCTTCCTGAATGGATTATTACATCGGCATTTCTACAGAGCTGGTTTCTGCTTGGGGAAGGGAGACTTGGGGCTATTAAGAAAAACTGGGCATGTTTTTCTGCCTCTTTAAGATCCTTTGAGGAAATATATTTTCCTGTCCTTTTAATATTTCCTTCTCTGGGGTGTGGGGGGTCTGACTTCCCACAAGGTCATAAGCAACCCTTTGAATTGGACCTGGAAGCAAATTGACCACGGTTCCTGGCAGATTCTGATTCAGAGACAGTGATGACAACATTAATTGTTTTCCAGGTTAAACTCACAAACTTTCAGAGAGAGTCTTAGTCTTGTGACTAACATATACATGGAAATGGTCTGGAATCATTGTATGTGAAGTCCTTGGTGTTCTGAGCTTGGTTGTCTTCCTGCAGATGTTTCGTTACCCAACTAGGCAACATCATCAGCACTAGCCCTGATGATGTTACCTAGTTTGGTAATGAAACATCTGCAAAAAAAAAACACCCCCAACCAAGCTCAGAAAGCACCAAGAACTCCACAGTTCATCCCTGAACTATAAATATTCTCTTCCATCAGTATCATTGTATGTGTGTTGGGCAGCTCTATAAATTTGTTTGATACGTAAATAACCCATAAATAAATAAATTAAATGGCAAATTTGAAATTCAGCAGAATGTCCCTTCTCTCTCCCAACCGCAAGGTAAGAACTGACCTGTAGATTTTAAAGAACTATCATTGTCAATGACCGTGATGAGCAAAACATCCTGAATGAGTTGGGGTGCAAAACTCAGCCCAACGTGGACCAAACTTGAAAACTCCTTTATAAAATGGGCCAGGATCTCTAAACCACTCACCCAAAAGGGATCGTGAACAACTTCGGTGCTTTTTGTAAAAAATGGATGGGTGTCATAAAATAGCACAAAAGCAGAGCCGATTTAAAAAAAAAAGATAACAAATCCTAAGCTTTAGAAAACATAAGGAATTTAAAAATAGGTTTGCTGTGTGTTCTTTTCAGGTTATCCGCAAGGGAGAAGTCAGTTGCTGTTGGACCTGCACGCCATGCAAAGAGAATGAGTTTGTCTTTGATGAATACACATGCAGGGCCTGTGAGCTGGGATCCTGGCCCAACCATGACCTCACTGGTAGGTGCAGAATAGTAGAACATTGACTTACAAATAGGAATGGCAACAGAATGTTGAATTTTTGAAGATTTATATTGAAGCCGATGGGGTATTCTCCTCCTCCTCCTCCTCCTCCTCCTCCCCCCAACCTATCAGCATATATAATTATATGAACCTTTTGCTTTTAGTTAGTTCCACCATCTTACAACTTTCTTAATTTAATTTAATTTAATTTAATAATTTAATTTCTATACCGCCCTTCTCCCGTAGGACTCAGGGCGGTGCACAGCATATTAAAACAGACAAACAAAATACATAAAGAACAAAAAAACCCCATAAAACCAAATTAAAAGCCAAATATTAGAAGCTGTGTGTCAATTAAAATTTTCTTAAAATCATCCCTACCTAAAATCCTCCCTAGGTCAGGCCCGCTTGCTGGAAAAGCCATGTCTTGAGGAGCCATGTCTTGCTACCTTCAAAACATATTCATGGAAACTTTGGGATTCACTGGATCCCATTCGCTGGGTATGGTTGATAGTTGTGAATGGGTTTACATAATTAAGGTAAAAGTAAAGGATTTCCCTGTCCAGTCATGTCCAACTCTAGGGGACAGTTCTCATCTCAGTTTCTTTCTTTTCTTTTTTTAAACAAGTTTTATTGGTTTTTCAATTTTTACATCAGAGTGCTTAGGAAACAACGTGGAGATGGAGTAATTAATTATCCAAAAACAAAGTCATACATATATATAGCTCAGGTTAATTCCTTAAAAGTTCTCTCTGTGTTTCCCTCAATTAATATAGCATTATAGAGATACGGACTGATTTAATGTTTAAGATTTAGATCTACAACCGAGATGAAAACCACTGGTCAGATTTTAGTTTGGAATTGTAACATGAAAAAGGTTTTAAATGAGGAGCTTCTAGGATAAGAAATAGAATATATATGTGAAACAGAGTAAGACTCTACTTCTTGGAATAATATATTTATTTTAGGTATGTCAACCACTTTATAATGGAACGAGAACAAGAAAATGGATTGTGACAATGAGAGACATGGTATTAGTAAATGAGGAGTTATTAGAATAAGAAATGGAATATATTTAGGAAATGTAAGAATGTAACTGTTGGAATAATATGCTTATTTTAGACATTATAATTATTATGTTATGAAAAGAGGAAAATTAGGGGATACCCGAAGTGTAAGCAACATGTTTATTTAAGACTAAATTGGACTATGGTAATCAGAATCTAGTAAAGCTTAAATACAGGATTTGGACTTGTTTAGGTAAAATGTTATTGATAATTTTATTGATTGATTGAATTTTATTTAGAAATGTATTAATTTGAATATGCTCATCTCAGTTTCTTAACCAAGAGAACCAGCGTTGTCTGAAGACTCTTCCATGGTCATGTGGCCCTAACCCTAACCCTAACTATACACCAAGGCACATCCCACCAAAATGGTACCTATTTATCTACTTGCATTTTCGTGTTTTCAGACTGCTAGTTGGCAGGAGCTGAGGCAGGAACGGGAGCTCATCCCCTCAAGTACTTGGGTCTCGAACATCTGATCTTCTGTTTGACAAGCCCAGCATCTTAACCACTAGGCTACCGCCTCCCCTTTCTGAGTCTGAAAGGAGACTGTTAGTAGTATACAAATATTAAGAGTTAATAATGCCAGTGCAGATACTTTGATTTCTACTGTGTCCCCAAGTCACGCATTTTATTTATGTTTTTCTCCCATTCCCCTCTGTGTGACAACTGATTAGGAGAGAAGTAAAATTTCCAGCATCCTGTTTCTTTTGATATCCCCTCCACTTTTGCTCTGCTCTCTCTTTCAGTCCAGAAGCAAACCTTTGAAAAATGAGTGCCAGGGTTGGCTGCAGCTTTTGTTTTTCTTTTAAAGTGACCTGTCGGGTTTTGTTGCAATCCACAGGGCTTTGCAATGTTTTTCTATAGCAGTAAAAACAGGCAAGAATCTGATGCCACCTGAAAATAAATTGATCCCAGTGCGAGCGTTTGTTGGATCACGGGGACCCCGTGCACGACGCATAGAAATTGGATTGCTCTCCATCGGCTGTCAAGGCTTAGGCTGGCTTTTAAAGTCACCGTTCTAACAAGCTAGAAGGCAATTGCTACTTTTGCAAACCTTCTTTGCAAGTTTTCAGTCTGGCTGGCAAATAGTTTAGGGGGGAAAAAAATCTGCCCCCTGCCTTAAAGTCTTATCTCCCTCATCCCCAAGGCTCTGTTTCTCTCCTCTGAAGCAGTAATTGCATATCCCCTGGAAAAAAGGGGGGGGGGAATCACCCCCAATTAGTAGCTGAATGGAAATTAAGACTCTTCCTCATTCAAAATGCCCTTCATGGTAGATCTTGCAAGGCTTGCTCAGCTGTCCTTGAAATGCGTCATTTCTGAGATTGTTGAAGACCAGTCAGGTCTTCTTGTTTGACACAAGACAAAGCTGTCCTGGAAAATGGAGGGAGGTGCACTGAGCACAATATTACTCTGGGGCTCTTTGCTTCTCACCCACGTTTCTAGAGGTAAAAGAGATAAGTAGAACGCTCAACCGTGTCGTCTTGTTAGTGGATCCTACTTCTTCAAACAGCAGCCAGGAGACCAGATTTGTCAATATTGACACTACAAGCATAGAAAAGAGCTCCTGGTTTGTGTATCACCAATATGCTCACCTTGGTCATGTATGTTGGTGGATTAAAGTCTTCATCCTGGTTCATCCAAGCCGGGGATAAATAAACAACATGGCGACTGCTTTGGGAAGAAGGTTGCAGTTTATTGAAGAGCCAGAAAGATGGTTCTTGCAGGAAAGACCAGAGAAAAAGAAGGGCTGAGCACACGGGTAGTAGGTTTTTATACCCTCTCTAGCCTTTTGTTTGGAATAGTTTCCTGTTCCTGTGGCATGAACTTTGAGGCTATTTCCTGTGTCACATATTCTGACCTGAGTTTAGGTGTGCCTCTCTGGTATTCTTTATGGTGATGGGTTAGTCCTATTATCATATCCTGCTGCCCTGGTGATGAGGCTACTAACTCCTAGAGTTTGGGTGGGGTATGCAGATTTTAGGTTTCTTTGTCTTCTTGATCTCCTAGCTGGGGCCTTTCTGGTGGTTTACATCTGCATTTGTATAGAGCTGGTTCCTGCTTGGGACAGAGAGACTTGGGGGCAGGGTTGGTTTCTGCTTTTAAAAATCCTTTTGAGGAAATATATTTTTCTGCCCTTTTACTATTTCCTTCTCTGGGGAGCTGACTTCCCACAATGTGTTGTATAATTCTCTTTTAATTTCCCTTTTTCTTTTTCTCTCCCTTTTCTTCCCTTTCCTTCCCCCCTTCTTCCCTATCTTCTATTTCTCTCTTCAGTTCCCTTTGTCTCTCTTCTCTTCTCTTCTCTTCAGTTCCCTTTGTCTCTCTTCTCTTCTCTTCTCCTCTCCTCTCCTCTTCCCTTCCTTTCTCTTTCTCTCCCATCTCCTCTTCTCTCTCTCTTCCATTCTCTTCCCTGTAAATCATTTTTCCCTTATTTTTGGCAGCATGGAAATAATTAATTGAGATAAGAATCCAATTGGGACAGAAAACAGTTCAAGGGGCATTTGAATTCTTTAACCCAAGATTTTTGAGGGGTCACAATTTAGGTTTAATAGAAGTTCTGTGCTTGGGAAAATATTATAAGAACTGGATAGAGATGGAAAGATTCTTCTAGGAATGGGTTTGACAGTTTAAGCTCAGATGAATCTACGGTGGGAGAATTCCAGTCACAGGTGCAACCCACTACCATTGGTCTTCCATATGTGTGTGTTCGTACATACACAATACATACATTTGTTCATTTGTTTGTTATTCATTCATTCATTGGAACCGGTGCCCAGTTTATTTGTCTTGAAACATACAAGTAGATGCAATCTTTAAAAAAAAAAAAAAAAGACATAACGTTTTTTGTAAGTTCTTTTCATCTTTTACAAAAACCCTGGCATACTTGTTGTAGCTTTACTCCTCTTTGTGGATTAGACGATTCATTTTTAGATTTTCCTGGGATATGAGATGAAATGATATCCCTTGATCGCTCAGTCCAGAAAGCGATAAAGAAGAGATGAAGTCTTATGCCAGGGGACTTCAAACTTGGCCCTTTTATGACTTGTGGACTTCAACTCCCAGAATTCCTCAGCCAGTGTGCCTGGCCAGGCACGCTGGCTGAGGAATTCTGGGAGTTGAAGTCTACAAGTCATAAAAAGGCCAGTTTGAAGACCCCTGTCTTATGCAAACAGCCTGGTGATGCTGTAAGCACTCTGAGCTTTTAAAAATTAACCAGTACTGGAAAAGTTCCCTTTATCGTTTCATTTTTTTTTTTTTTTAATCCACATCTGCTCCCATTTGCTCTGGTAGATGTTCAGGTCTTTTTTTTTTTTAAATGTGGGTATAAATGCATATTGCATTCTTCCTGTACAGCAGCTTTATTGTTCATCAACATTTGCTTTAAATCTTCCCTCCTACGGTTCTGAAGTATTTAAAAGAACATTATTTCAGTTAGATTAATGCTAAAAATGAAAGCGAATTGCATTTAGAGGGAGTACACACCTGCCAGGAAGGCAGTATTTGCGGTAGACTGATTTTTTTCTCCCTTCTTTTGGTCTATTCCTCCTGACTGATTATTTTTTCCTGGCTTATTACTGTTTTTGAATTGTTCTTGGAGGAGGAAAATAAGACCAACTCACAGTCTTTGTGATTAGTGCAGCAGGTAAAAGAAATTGTTAAATTCAGTAGCTTTGAAAGATACGAGAAGAGAGTCAATGTTATTAATTCCACCAGCCTTTGATCAACCTTCCCTCTGAGCAGGCATTTTTATTTCTTACTCATATCCTCTAGATATGTCGATTTTTGAGATGATAGAGCAGAAACACAGGTACTGGATGAATGGATAATAGAGATAGCTAGCTAGGTAACTAGGTAGCTAGGTAGTTAGGTAGGTAGCTATGTAGCTAGCTAGCTAGATAGATAGATAGATAGATAGATAGATAGGTAGGTAGGTAGGTAGGTAGATAGGTAGATAGGTAGATAGGTAGATAGGTAGGTAGCTAGCTAGGTAGCTATGAAGCTAGGTAGCTATGTAGATAGATAGATAGATAGATAGATAGATAGATAGATAGATAGATAGATAGATAGATAGATAGATAGATAGATAGATAGATAGATAGATAGATAGATAGATAGATAGATAGATAGATAGATAGATAGATAGATAGGCAGGCAGGCAGGCAGGCAGGCAGGCAGGCAGGCAGGCAGGCAGGCAGGCAGNAGATAGATAGATAGATAGATAGATAGGCAGATAGATGAGAGAGAGGGAGGGAGAGAGAGAGATGAGAGAAAGAGAGATAAATCTAGTTAATGACTCAGCTTACAGATCCAATATGTTATTATTACAACCATGAAGGAAATATCCAACTGTTTGTGGCTGTTTTCTTGCAGACTTCTCATTACCAAACTAGGCAGCAGCATCAGTGCTAGATTCTAGCACTTCTAGCACCTTCTGGAATCCAACACCTTCTAGCACTGATGATGTTACCTAATGACCCTACATCACTCAGTTGGGAAAAAAAACATCTGCAAGGAAACAATCAAGCTCAGGCAGCACCAAGAATGCCACAGTTCAACCCAGAGCTACAAATATTTTCTCCTATCGACACCAGCTGTTTCTTTTCTCCTTCTTTTCCTGGAACATAGTTCAACTCTGCAGTACTGTAGAGCTAGCAAGAAGTTCCTTAGAAGGAAGCCAGCAGAGTAGAATACTTTAGAATACTAATAAATTGTTACTCTGGCCGACTCTTCCAAGTCTAGTGAGTTAGTTCAGTTGCCAACTCAGTTTTTATAGTGTGGCCACTAGATTTCAGCTCCAGTCAAATCAAAAGTGAATGTGGAAGGTCTCCAGAACAATTAACCTAATGAAGAATTCTGGAGAACTCAAAAGTCAGTTATAATTATAAACTTCCATTTGCTAAAACAGGGGTGTCAAACTGCCGGCCCGTGGGCTGGAGGCATCATAGCGAAACAGCACCCACCCCATTGCCGGCAAGGGGGAAAAAGTCACAATGAATGGCTTTCCTGCAGTGTCATCTGGGACCGTAGGAGCACGGTGGCTCACATAGTTAGGATGCTGGGTTGGAGGTTTAGCAAGCCCGTGTTTGAGACCCAAGTGCTGCTGTGGGGCAGGTTGAGCTCTTACCCTTTGCTTCAGCTCCTGCCCGGGACATGACGTGAGCTCCCTATTGGAAGTCCCTGAGGAAACAGTGATGTCACCAGCTAAACATTTCAATCTGAAAGTGCTTTGGTGCCTCTGACACAAATACAATGCAATCCTGAGCATCTTCTTCCTCCACTGAAACTGCCTCACAGATGAACTTTGCAACTGGGAAGGTCCAGCGCCCGCAGGATTCTAACCATCCGCATGAAGTGCCAGCTCGTCTCCCCACCGAAGGGGTACCTATTTATCTACTCACATATAACAAGCTTTCAAACTGCTAGTGGGCAGAAACTGGGGCAAATGACAGGAGCTCGCCCTGCCATGCAGTGCTAGGACTTGAACCTCTGGAGCAAACTCTATCTCCAGTGTCATTAAGTCACTAAGCCACCACGCCTCCTAGTAAGGAACAATTAACTACCAGAGAAAATGATCCTTTAGAGCAGGGGTGTCAAACTGCCAGCCCACGGGCCGTATGTGTCATGCCGAAACCGTGCGCACCCCAGCTCCAGCAATGGGGGAAAAGTCGCAATACATCGCGACACATCACGTGACGTTGCGAGTTTGACACCCCTGTGCTAAAGGAATTAGCAGTGAGTTTGGGTCAATCCATTATATGGAAAGCATTGGTAATATTTTGTAAAATGGAGTACTTAAGCATACCAAGAAACTTCTGTGGTTTTTTTTAAAATTAACATAAACTTTCTTTATACATTACCTGGATCATTTAGTTCAATATAGCTCCTTCTAGTCTACAGATAAGCTTCCTTCAGTGCAGATTTTTTATTGTTTCTGCTGCAATACATCTATTATTGCTATATCTTGGAAGCTAAAAACAGTTAACACATGCCATATCTTACCTATATCAAAAATATTACAAAAAGAAAGAAAGAAAATTAGTTTTTAGTATTATGCTGTCCCCTTCCTCCTAATTTTCCCTCTAGATGCTGCAGTGCCTCTTGAAAAATACATGAAAAAAATGAATAATTCTAGCGATCGGCAATTAGAATTCTCATTCTGCATGAAATTTCAGCTTCTGGCTATCCTATAAGTTATGACTCACCATTCTGTGTCACCCCCCACTGGCTTCTCTAAAACTTTTTAAAATAACACTATACCATAAAATTACACTTGTATGGAAAATTCAATCAATTCTCACTATTGGGGGAAATAGAAGATAACTGAAAAATCAGATTGCTTTAATGTTTGGAGCAATCATTTCCCGTGATGTCACTCAGATGTGTCAGACTAAATTTGACTAGGGGAACGTTATGCCTCAGCTAAGATGAGTAGCCTTGAAGTATAAAGGAAGAAGAGGTCAACCAAAGTGAACACAGTAAAGAGTAATTATTATGATTTAGCGTATGGCGATGTAACATTAGCCAGGAGAATACAATGCTAATGCAGAGCAGTTGTTTGGCTGCCTGAGACTGCTAGCCCTGTTTGGTTCATTCTTGCATGCTTTCCAAGGTGCACTATAGGTGGAAAGCTAGCTCCGCACCAGAAATAAAGACGAATGGCTTTCCTGCAGTGTCCTCTGGGACTATAGGAGCATGTTGGCTCACATAGTTAGGATGCTGGGTTGGAGGTTTAGCAAGTCCATGTTTGAGACCCAAGTACTGCTGTGGGGCAGATTGAGCTCCCATCCTTTGCTTCAGCTCCTGCCTGGGACATGACATGAGCCACCTATTGGAAGTCCCTCAGGAAATAGTGATATCACCAACTAAACATTGCAATCTGAAAGTGCTTTGGTGCCTCTGACACAAATACAATGCAATCCTGAGCATCCTCTTCCTCCACTGAAACTGCCTCACAAACGAACTTTGCAACCGGGAAGGTCCAGCGCCAGCAGGATTCTAACCATATGCATGAAGCGCCAGCTTGTCTCCCCACTGAAGTGGTACCTATTTATCTACTCGCATATAATAAACTTTCAAACTGCTAGTGGGCAGAAACTGAGGCAAATGACAGGAGCTCGCCCTGCCATGCAGTGCTGGGACTTGAACCTCTGGAGCAAAATCTGTCCCCAGTGTCATTAAGTCACTGAACCACCACTCCTCCTAGTAAGGAACAATTAAGTACCAGAGAAAATGATCCTTTAGAGCAAGGGTGTCAAACTGCTGGCCCATGGGCTGGATGTATCAGAGCAAAACCGCTCCCACCCCATTGCCAGCAACATCAAAAAAGTCATGATATGTTGCGACACGTCACGTGACATTGCAAGTTTAACACCCCTGCTTTAGAGATAGACTATAATGAATCTTTAGAGACAGACTGATGGCAACATGTCACACACAGAAGAAAAAAAATCAAGAACATTGACCGTGCAGTCCAACCGAGTCCAGTCCAGCCCTGCTGGAGCTAAACAATCAGTTTCACAGCCTCCCTTTGGAAGAAAGCATGGAGACACCTGGAGAAGGGACATCCCAAAGGGGCTTTTCAAAGTTGCATTTTTGAAATGCACCTTTGGGACAATCATGACCTGGATGATTGAGAATCTCCATAGATTGGAGAAGGGACATCGTCAAGTGTATCAATGACAGGAAAGTAAACCAGACTAAAAGTAGACCAGAGTTTCTCAAAAGAAAAGGGGGGGCATGTTTTGATGATAGGAGACTTGCTACTCACTTACTTAGGGGAATTGAATCAGCAATTTGTAGACTAAACCATCTATCTAGGGCAGGGGTAGGCAACCTTGGCTCTTTTATGACTCGTGGACTTCAACTCCCAGAATTCCTGAGCCAGCTGAGGAATTCTGGGAGTTGAAGTCCACAAGTCATAAAAGAGCCAAGGTTGCCTACCCCTGATCTAGGGAGTTTTGAGGAACCTCTAACCATTGAGTTTTGGGGGACTGAGACAAGTTAATAAATCCAGCAGCTTCAGAGTGATACGTAGCAGAACACAATGTCAACATTAACAATCAGCTTAGCTCCAAAATGTCACCAAGGGAAATTCAAAAGCATCTATCAAGTGCCTGGAGAATAATGTGGAGGGGGGATGGAAGAGCCCTTTTTCATAGGGAAAGAAAATATCTGAGAAATTGCATTGCAAGGCACATTTCAGGACAACACAAATGTCAACAGTTTATTCTAGGAAGTGAGAAACGAGTCATCTGGCGCCATATGTGAAGAGTTTAAAATTTAAATATATTAGTACCGCAGTTGCTTGATTAATCAGCTGGAGAGCTAGAGGAATTGCCCTTTCTGGGTGTGAAAAGGGGGAGAGGGTGGAAGCTAAATATTAATGTGGGATATGATAATTAGGACAAGCTTAATTTGCAGAGGATGTGTCAGTTACAACTAAAAAGAAGGATGGCTGACATATAATTATACATCACAAAAGAAAATGCAATCAGTGTGGGAAGGAATGTGAGACCCTACGACTGACTGAGATCCTCTTCGGGTGGCTTCAGGTTTGGCAAATGATTAAACGGATTAACTTTGGGGGGAAATCAGATACCAATCAATTTCTCATCAAAGCAGACTGAGAGGGCAAAATTATGGCACCTGCAAAATTCAGAAGAGGCATCAAGTGCCAGCTTTATCAGTAATAACTCAGGAGCTGTGGAGCAGATAAGCAGCTCAGAAGAAAGGTATTGGACTAGATACAGTGTTTCTCAACCTTAACAACTTGAAGCTGGGTGGACTTCAGTTCCCAGAATTCTCCAGCCATCTTTGCTGGCTGGAGAATTCTGGGAGTTGAAGTCCAGACATCTTCAAGTTGCCAAGGTTGAGAAACACTGGACTAGGAGATCTATTTTAGCTTAAGAGAAGAGGTTAAATCAGGGGCCTTCAAACTTGGCCCTTTTATGACTTGTGGACTTCAACTCCCAGAATTCCTCAGCCAGCGTGCCTGGCTGAGGAATTCTGGGAGTTGAAGTCCACAAGTCATAAAAGGGCCAAGTTTGAAGGCCCCTGGGTTAAACGATTTCAGTAAGACATTCGTCAAGAGGATAATGGAATTGTGGCTGGAAAAATGCCTGGTCATCTACTGTTATTGTGGGAATTTCATCTACTGAAATGGAATTCAGGCAGTCCTCGACTTATGACTGCAATTGAGCCCAAAATGTCTGTTGCTAAGCGAGACAGTGAGTTTCACTCCATTTTATGCACTTTCTTGCTACAGTTGTTAAGTGAATCACTGTTAAGTCTTAAGTTAGTAACATGATTGTTAAGAGAAAGTGGCTTCCTCATTTACTTTGCTGGTCAGGTCATAAGATCACATGACCCTGGGACACTGCAACTGTCATAAATACATGCCAGTTGCCAAATGTCTGAATTTTGATCACGTGACCATGAGATTGTTGCAACAATCATAAGTATGGAAAACAGCCAGAAGTCACTTTTTCAGTACTGTTGTAACTTTGAACAGTCACTAAACAAACTGTTGTAAGTTGAAGATTGTCTGTAGAGACAAAAAGCCTTTCTTCCTTCCCTCCTTCCCTCCCTCCTTCCTTCCTTCCTTCCTTCCTTCCTTCCTTCCTTCCCTCTTGACTCTTGTTGACTGTATAGGCAAGTCCCTGCAGGTTTTTTGGCAAAGTTTTGGGGAAATAGCTTGCCATTGCATCCTTCCTAGGGCTGAGAGAGAGTGACTGGCCCAAAGTCACTTAAGTGGCCTCCTGCCTAAAGCAAGACTAAAACTCACACTTTTCTGGATTCTAACCTGATGCCTTAGCCACTATGCTAAACTAAAATATTTCCTGTAAGAAACCCAAGAAAGATAAGTTGTGACTCTTCTAAGCAGATTTCTTTATTGTTCCTCATCTAAAGACAGAATCTTGCCAAATTAAAGCAAACTACCAGCCACATAAAGAGTGTACTCAGGGAACTATTAGGGAGGATCCATCTTCACCCTCTTTCTCTCACACAAACTATCTAAACTGAGTCATCTTTTGCTCCTCTGGAATGCACTCCCTTCTGGGAATCCAGACTACAATCCATCACAGATATTATCTCAGCTTCCCCGTTCCTTCTGTTTCAGTATTTCCTGGTAACCTCCCAACTAAGTATTAACCACGCCCAACTCTGTTTACTTCTGAGCCTGGTAACTTCATCAGACCCTACCAACTGCTCAGACAAATTGCAGCGAACTTCTATTCGATTCCTAGATTTGTTTGATTCCAAAGAGTGCAGTCGAAGGAGCAATGATTGGGTTTCCCATCAACGACATATCAAGGAACAGGTGTCCTACTTGCCTTAACCAGGGCTGCTGCTTAAAAAAATTGTCTTCTTTATTCCTCTCCTTCTCAGGTTGCGATTTAATCCCAGTTGAATATCTACGATGGGGTGATCCAGAACCTATCGCTGCGGTGGTTTTTGCCTGCTTGGGTCTCCTGGCTACTTTATTTGTCACCGCCATCTTCATCATGTACCGTGACACGCCGGTTGTCAAATCCTCCAGCCGAGAACTCTGCTACATCATCTTGGCTGGCATCTTTTTGGGTTACCTGTGCACCTTCTGCCTGATCGCCAAGCCTCAGCAGATCTACTGTTACCTTCAAAGGATTGGCATTGGTCTCTCCCCAGCTATGAGCTACTCAGCTCTCGTGACGAAAACCAACCGCATCGCCAGGATTCTGGCCGGCAGCAAGAAGAAAATCTGTACCAAGAAGCCACGATTCATGAGCGCTTGTGCCCAGCTGGTCATAGCTTTTATCCTGATCTGTGTTCAACTTGGCATCATCGTTGCCCTGTTCATTATGGAGCCCCCAAATACCAAGCACGATTACCCAAGCATCCGAGAAGTGTACTTGATATGCAACACCACCAACTTGGGGGTCGTGACCCCTCTTGGATACAATGGTTTGCTCATTTTAAGCTGCACGTTTTATGCGTTCAAGACCAGAAACGTCCCTGCAAATTTCAACGAGGCTAAATATATCGCCTTCACCATGTACACCACCTGCATCATTTGGCTGGCCTTTGTGCCAATTTATTTCGGGAGCAACTATAAGATTATCACCATGTGCTTTTCGGTAAGCCTGAGTGCCACCGTGGCCCTCGGTTGCATGTTCGTGCCAAAGGTGTACATCATCCTTGCCAAGCCAGAGAGGAACGTGCGCAGCGCCTTCACCACGTCGACGGTGGTTCGCATGCATGTTGGCGATGGAAAACCGTCTTCCGCAACCAGCCGCTCGAGCAGTTTGATCAACCTGTGGAAAAGAAGGGGTTCTTCCGGAGAAACTCTAAGGTAATCCTTGTTTTAGTGCAGTGGTCTTCAAATTTGACAACTTTTAAGACTGGTGGACTTCAACTCCCAGAATTCCTCAGCCAGCCCTGGCTGGCTGAGGAATTCTGGGAGTTGAAGTCCACCAGTCTTAAAGTTGCCAAGTTTGAAGGCCCCTGCTTTAGTGGATTTTTGGCGGGCTAGATGGGAAGAGGGAAAATGCTGGTTTTAAACATTATTACTTCCACGATGCCAGCTATGTCGCAGGTATTATTTAGAACAAGCTAGCATTCTTCAAGATTCAGAAACTTTCTCTGCATTGGATTCTGCTTTGTATCATTTCTGCACTACAGAAAATATTTAAGCATTTGTCTTCTGAATTTGTGATGAAATTATTTCACCTAGCTAGATTCAGATGGTCTCCTTCAGGTAATACTCTTCAGATTTATTGGCATAGCAGCGTTCTCTATAGTTTTGATATTTTTACGACTGTAAGTTGCCTAAAGTTACCCTTGGTAAGGTGAGTGGCCAATAAATTTTGCAAATAAATCCCAACATTCGGAGAATACTAACTGGAGGAAAGTGTCCTAAATCAGCGGTCCCCAAGCTTTCAGGCACCAGGGACCGGTTCCATGGAGAGAGGTTTTCCCATGGACTGGAGAAGGTGTGGTTTTGCATGCTGCCTGTATCCTGCGGATGGGGCTTTGCTTGTTGCGTGAACCAGTTTCTGGCATGCCATAGACCGGTTCCCTAAATGTAATCTTCTGGTTTTCCTTTTCTTCCCTTTTCTTCCTCTCTCCTTTTCTATTTTTTTGTTTTTTTGGAAGCTTTCTTCTTTCTCCATAAAAGGGGTGCAACTTATCCTACGATAGATTATAGCCCTGTCATGGATCTTGACCTAGCTCAGGGGTCGGCAACCTTAAACACTCAAAGAGCCACTTGGACCCCTTTCCCAGAGAAAACCCTGGGAGCCGCAAAACTTCACAAAGAAATAGAGGCTGCTGTGCATGAGCGCTCTCTCTCTCCCTCCCTCTCTCTCTCCCTCTCCCTCTCTCTCTC
>NW_015387981.1:133562-147216 GCF_001527695.2 Protobothrops mucrosquamatus | reverse complement strand
GAGAGAGAGAGAGAGAGAGAGAGAGAGAGAGAGAGAGAGAGAGAGAGAGAGGGAAGGAAAGTGAAAGTGCCTCTCTCTGTCTCTCTCTCTGCAAATGGCGGAGGAGGCTGGGAGCCACAGGAGAAGGCTCAAAGAGCCACATGCGGCTCTGGAGCCGTGGGTTGCCGACCCGTGAGCTAGCTCTTGGAAACAAATGGTTTGGCATTGGTGAAATTAACTAATACAATAGCAATGTATGCAGAAGAACATTTTTCAAGTATTAACAGATGATTTCTTAACCTGATCATCCGAGTTCCAGTATATCTTTTCCTTGTGTTATGGGAATTGCTTCCTCCTCATGCCGATGCTCCCAGCTATACTTCATATATAGGTAGTCCTTGACTTATAACAGTTCATTTAGTGACCGTTCAAAGTTACAACGGCGCTGAAAAAAGTGACGTATGACTGTTTTTCACACAACCATTGCGGCATCCCCACGGTCATGTGATCAAAATTCAGACGCTTGGCAACTGACTCATATTTACGACAGCTGCAGTGTCCCTGGAGTCATGCGATCCCCTTTTTTCAACCTTCTGATAAGCAATGTGAAAGGGGAAGCCAGATTCACTTCACAATCACGTTACTAACTTCACATCTGCAGTGATTCACTTAACAACGGTGACAAGAAAGGTGATAAAATGGGGCAAAACTTCACAAATGTTTCACTTAGCAATGGAAATTTTGGGCTCAATTGTGGCTGTAAGTCAAGGATACCTGTATATCATGAGAGGGTTATAATTCAATTGGGGGGAAAAATCTATGTGGTTGAGCTCTCTTCATATGCTTTAGATGTAGAGCAGGCATATCAGATTCGTGATGTCACATGACATTGCGCGACGTATCACGACTTTTTCCCATTGCCGGCAATGGGATGGGCACAGTGGGCTGGCAGTTCGACATACGTGATGTAGAGGGTTCTAGGTGTACCTAAAATGAATCTTTGTGTAAAACACAATTGCTTTTGTACTGTCCCTATATCTATACACACCCAAATGCACACACACACTTTTGAGGACCTGTTGAGTCAGCTGCATGTATGCCAGAAAAAGGGGGAAAAAAACAAGATCTTGGATCCAACCAGTGATGAAGTTTGTTTCTTCTTTCCTCTGAAGCTATTAATCCAATATTCGTTTCTCTCCACTGATTGTCAAACCCACCGTGGGCTTACTGTAGATCTCAGCACAGCACAGTGAAAAGACAACATAATTGCTTCGTAACTAGAAATTAATCATTCACCATTCAGTAGATAAGATCATTAGCTGCTATTTTTGGAATTTCCATGAGTGTTTTCCAAGTGATTCAATTACTATAAATTTTCCTCTTTATATGTCATTCCTGCCTACTCGTTGCTTTCCGTTCTCTACCTGCCATTACTTACCCTTCTAATTTATTCTCAGCTGTACTTTAAGCATCCCTATGATGCACTTGCTTCCCATGGCCTTGCCTTTTCCATGCTTGTTATTCGTCACCTTAGTGTCAATGTCTGAAGCTAATTCTTTGGTGGCCTCCTTATTCCTAGTTAAGGTGATGCAGGAATAATACAGAATGAAGGCAAGCAAATGCAGCAGCAGTACTTGCTTGGATGTGGTGACCTTTGTTAACGAAGCAGAGAGCATTAAGGCAAAAGCGGTGATGAGTTTCAAAAGGGTCTGTTGTGTCGGACAGGGTCATTAGCCAGCAAGGGACAAATGGTAATCCCCATGCAGGGGAACCTTTCAGAAGCAATTGTACACTATTCCAGCTGTAGAACCTAGCCATTCTATTATCTGAAGGACTCCACGGCTAACATCTGCATAGCCTCTGCAGTCATAGTAAAATACGCACAGCTTCAGAAAAGGAGCAGCCAACCAAATAGGCAGAAAACAAGAAAAGAAAAATGGCTGTGGAAAAAAATATATTTATTGTACCAGAGTCCCAATGGATTTGAAGGGAATGCGTCTTCATTCAGAGGAACGGTATAAATCAGCTAGCTTTGATTTGTTTTCGTTTTCGTTTTATTTTTTTGACATACCAATTTTCTGCTTATTTTCAACGGCTTCCCAAAAATCACACATTCCTTAAATCTAGTCCAGTGGTTCTCAACCTTTTTAATGCCGCGACCCCCAACCGGTCGTAAGTTGAGGACTAAACTGGTCGTAAGTTGAGGACTAAACCGGTCGTAAGTCGAGGACTAAACCGGTCGTAAGTCGAGGACTACCCAACCGGTCGTAAGTCGAGGACTTTCCCTGCCCGGGAGCGCTGCGCATGCGTGGTTCTGCCCCCTGCGCCGGCCGAGGCATAGCTGGCAAGCGGCAGAGACGGAGCAAGCCGACCACCAGCTGGCCCAGCCCAAAGGAGGTAAGGCACCCGCCGGAAAAGGGGGAAAAATGGCGAACAGCCTTGCTTGGCGACCCCCGTGAAATGGTCGATCGACCCCAAATGGGGTCGCGACCCATAGGTTGAGAACCGCTGATCTAGTCAGTTGAAAGCAGTGGTAGACCTGAAGGGTTGCCTAGTCATGTTAGAATTTTTAGATCCTACGTTGGCCACAAAGAAGTGGTAGAATAACATTTCTTGTAAGAGTGAATGCCGTATAGTTCTGTGAGCTCTCCAAGGTCCTGAAATCTCCCGCTCTGGCAGAGCCTTCCTGTGCCTTCCACTTTATGAACGCTCAATCTATTACTTGCTTTTTAGGAACCTTCATGGTGAAATTTGAAGGAAAAGAGGAATGTAACCAGATAGGGCACAGCCAAGTACAAAGAGTACTTTTGTATCAGGAGTATCTGAGAGATGGAGAGCGCAGAACTGTTTCCTATAAGTTAAGAGTGTCCCTGCGAATTTTACTCCGCTAGTCATTGCTGACTATAAGGGGCAGTGTGTCGTGGTTCCGATAGATGAGACCAGTAGAAATGAGAACTCTGAGGCAAATGCTTTCCTCAAAGAACACATTTAATGGCTACATAGTATCAGCACAAACAAAGGTGAAACCAAGACTGAAAGTTCCCCCCCCCAGGGTTACAAAGTAACAAGTTGAACTTCCCACCCCTGCAATATGTCATAAATCATAATCCCCAATTAACTATTTTGGCGGGCTTTCTAACGGAAGCTCCAGCCCACCAAAACTTAGGTAACTTGACCTTGGTTCCCACAGGAAAGTTATTGTTATGACTAAACTAGAAGAATATATCTCCCCCAACTCCCGTTACTGTGGCAACCAAAAATGAAGTGAAGATGTGCTGCAGCCAGAATCGGTTGAAGGTTGACACGGTGCTCATCTCCGTTTCCAGGCCATTGGGCCAGGGCTGTCTAAAGACATTTCCACAGTCATGTGGCCAGAATGATGTCATGTAGTGCTGTTACCTTCCCACCGAAAGTGGTACCTATTTATCTACTCGCATATGCATGCTTTCACACTGCTAGGTTGGCAGGAGCTGGGGCAAGGAAGGGAGCCACCCTAGTCGCATGGCATTTGGGACAAACCCAGCATCTTCACCTCTGAGCCACCATGTATCCTCTGCTTCCTATGGATGGTAGAGTTGAAACATGGCTGAGAATGGCAAGCACAATGAAATGACTAGAAAATAGAGGTATAAGAGAACACCTAATGTGCCTATGAAAAGAAAAAGATGACGGTGTTTCTTTTTTAGATCCAACTTCTTTATTTCCTGGTCCTGGGCTGTGCTGCCTGAGGCTTATGGGTCTTTTAATCCAAAACAACGGGAGAGTATGAATTGCCAATTCTTGGCATAGAGGAATAGCATTATGAGACGTGGAATTGTTTACAGAATGAAAAGTGGTAATATCAGAAGGGAATACTGCCTTTTAAAGAGGTTGCTCCTGTACCGTTGCTGCTGCCAAAACTCTTTGTTTTGTAAGAATTTGCTTTTAATTATGTTGGAGGAACACCCTTGCTGGTCAAGTTGGGATTTGTTATGAAGGGAAATGCCTGAGGTGCAAAGTTTGGAACAAGAGCGAGAGACTCGCTATTGTCCGTGTCAAAACTAGGCAAGACTTGGGCCATATCTTGGCACTTCAACAAAGCTATAACATAAAGTCCCAGAGAATAGTGGCTTAAATAGAATCCATCCCAAGCTTGTTGTTGTTGTTTGTCCATCGATTTCGATGAAGACCTTGACATCTTATAAAAGTCAAGATGTCAAGACTTGCGCGTGGATTGGATTAAAGTGAGGGAGAGGTGCGCATAGTCAGCCTCACTCTCTCTTCCCAGATTCCATCTTGTTCCAATGGCAGGACAAAAGTCGAGACAGCTGGAGATGGGCTGGGCGCAGTGGTTGACCAGGGCGTCTTTCGTGTCTTGCCGTGCTCTCAGCATACCACGTCGCTTGCAGAAACTGCCTTCATGACCGTTGATCCTATTTTAATAGGTCTCATCCGCTCAATCCGCCAGAGTCTGTCTTCACATGCTCGGGATAGACAAATCCTTTGCTCACCGAATGTCAAAGACACAACGGCTACTCTCGACCTGGTTTGGCCAGCCTGTCGAAGCTGTTGGCCGGGGTGTGGCTGCTGCGCATGTTACAGCTACAGCTACAGCTGTTGTCCGGGGTGTATGGGGTGTTCAGGGAGGGGTAGCACCTCTGGTGGAGGGCATGTCGTGCCCTTTTTAGGGCAGCTCGTACACCTTTGGTCCCCACCTGACACTCAGCTCTCACCTGTGGCTCCTAGTATCCCAAGCTAGTCAATCAGCTACTACAGTAGCAGTTTCATTAGCTCAAAGAATGTCCATTTTGTATTGCAAAGAGAGAGTCGGTGAAATAAATAAACTGATAACCAAGAGTGCTTTGAAGTTGGAGGGGACCCTGGCCAAAATAGATGGTATGACAGCAATATCACTGAATACCATAAGAATGTTTTTAGTAACCATTTAAAGTTCCCACAATCTAAGAAAGCAAAGCTGTTGTGAAGCATTGTGCAAAGCCAAATGATAGCTTGATCTTAGCCTCCTTGCCCTGCTAAGGTTAATGGTGTGAAGCCTGTGGCCCAAATCATGTAAATAGTCTCGGGTCCTTTTTCGGTGGCCTATCAAGCCTCAAGTTTGAACCCTTGACATCATTAGTGCAATTTTCTGCCATTTTTAAAAAAAATAATACTTAATGCATCTATTTTATTGCAACTAAAGTATGTAATAGACCACATATTCGTTTTGTGAAAAGCAAAAGAAATGGAGAATGGAAATTGCCCTTAGATTCTTGACCTGCTGTGTTTTGCACTCAGTAGCTAAAATATTGGCAAAAATTAAAAAGTGCAATCTCAGCTGCAAAGAATATCCTCACTTCCGAATCTGTGGGGCATTTTAGAGCTCTAGATTTTTCCACCTGAACCTGCAAGCATTATCTAAATCCCACTCTTTCTCCCAAGGCATTCATGCTTACTCAGTTTGCTTCAGATGAATGGATTAAAAGTCTCAGAATCATAGAGCTAGAAGGGACCTTGGAAATCTTCTAGTCCAGGGTTCCCCAACCTGTGGGCCACGTGAAGGGATGGCCAGTGCACTCACCCCCACACACACACTCGTGCTAACACCACCCTGAGCATCCTGCCGGCACTAGCACCACCCCGACCCTGAGCGTCCCACCAGCACTAGCGCCACCCCGAGCATCCTGCCGGCGCTAACACCACCCCATCCCCAAGCATCCCGCTGGTGCTAGTGCCGCCCCAACCCCAAGTGTCCCACCAGCGCTAGTGCCACCCCGCGCATCCCACCAGTGCTAGTGCCGCCCTCACCCCAAGCATCTCACCGGCATTAGTGCCGCCCTGAGCATCCCGCCGGCACTAGCCCCACCCTGCCCCAGAGTGTCTCACTGGCACTAGTGCCATCTATAGCATCCCGTCAGCCCTAGCACCACCCCATTTGCAGCACTTGTGCCCGTGCAGCCCATTTGCATGTGCACATGCGTTCACATGTGGCTGTTTGCGTGTGCGTGCACAGGGCTCATTTTTGCAGACACAGCCCATTTGCACGCGGGCACATAGCAGTGCCTGCCTCCCTTTTCGGGCTGCCAAATCAAAAAGGTTGGAGACCTCTGTTCTAGTCCATCTGTCTTTTTTTCTCTGCCAGGATCCCTCCACACACTCTTTGCAACCCACAAAAGGAGTGGCAGGCATCTCTGGTTGTGAGAAGCTGTAAGTTCACTTGTTTGGTCTTTCCTTGCAGCACCATGTTGGGCAAACTCAGCCACTACAGTTTGTGAACCATAGTTTATGGATCAAATGTGTACACCGCATCATCATGGCTTGCCCAAACCACTATTTAGAATGATGTCACAAGAAAAAAAAACATAACATCACCATCACCACCAGCCGGGACATTCCCTTTTGTCTCTTAAAACCCCTTTTCTGGGATCACCAAGCATCCTCACAAAAACCGAATGGAGAAAAGGATTTGTTTGCTAAGTTTGTGGAAAGGGAACTATCAAAGCCTTTGGTTTTCCTTTTTGATTCATTCCTCAAAAGGAAGGAAGGAAGGAAGGAAGGAAGGAAGGAAGGAAGGAAGGAAGGAAGGAAGGAAGGAAGGAAGGAAGGAAGGAAGGAAGGAAGGAAGGAAGGAAGGAAGGAAGGAAAGAAAGAAAGAAAAATATATATAGGTTGCCTTTGACTTATAACCGTTTATTAAGAAAGGAAGGAAGGAAGGAAGAAAGGAAAAAAAGAAAAAAAGAAAGAAAGAAAGAAAGAAAGAAAGATAGATAGATAGATAGATAGATAGATAGATAGATAGATAGATAGATAGATAGATAGATAGATAGATAGATAGATAGATAGATAGATAGATAGATAGATACAGGTTGCCCTTGACTTATAACCATTTATAAAGGAAGGAAGGAAGGAAGGAAGGAAGGAAGGAAGGAAGGAAAGAAAGAAAAATATATGTCTTTGACTTATAACCGTTTATTAAGAAAGGAAGGAAGGAAGGAAGGAAGGAAAGAAGGAAGAAAAGAAAGAAAGAAAGAAAGAAAGAAAGAAAGAAAGAAAGAAAGAAAGAAAGAAAGAAAAATATATGCCCTTGACTTATAACCGTTTAGAAATAAATAAATAAATAAATAAATATACAGGTAGCCCTTGACTTATAACCGTTAAGAAAGAAAGAAAGAAAGAAAGAAAGAAAGAAAGAAAGAAAGAAAGAAAGAAAGAAAGAAAGAAAGAAACGGTTCTTCTCTTCCAGTGGCTTAAAAACATCTCCATCATCTTTCTCTAACTCTCCCAATGTAAATTAAGGCAGAAGAATACGTCCCTCGGCTTCACTTAGAACAGCAGCAGCTGGAATCTTTCTGAGTAACAGAAACACAATTTCACGCAATGGTCCAGGTGACACCTTTACCCCAAATGTGTGGGGGGGTCAGTAAAATGAGGATCCAGATTGTTGGGGGCAAGATGCTGATTATGTAAACCACTTAGAGAGGGCTGTAAAGCACTGTGAAGTGGCATATAAGCCTTAGCTAGCAGACCCGAGCTTTTTACAATGCCCAGGCCACATCCGGTCCTTTGGCTGTCCCTGTCCGGCCTGCATGAGGACAACTGGAAATTAGAAATCAAATGTAAATAAGTATACGCCATGCACACAATAGAATTGCATTGCTTTTATTTTGAAGGTGACTGCTAAGGTGTTTTTTTTTCATTTACATATGTGCATGCATGTCTACGCACGTCACAGTAATCAAAACCATATAATTGACTGCTTTTTATAAAGTGATAAAATTAATACAGCTTGTACTCGACTCAGCAACATTTACTGGTTCAAAGTTACAGCCGCACGGAAAAAAATGACTTGCGACCATTTTTCATACTTATGGCCATTGCAGCATCCCCAGGGTCACGTGATCAAAATTCAGACGCTAGGGAACCGACTCACGTTTGTGACGGTTGCAGTGTCCCGCGGTCACGTGATCCCCTTTTGCGACCTTCGGACAAGCAAAGTCAGCGGGGGGAGCCAGAGTCACTGAATAACCATGTTACTAACTTAACAACTGCAGTGACTCACTTAACAATTGTGGCAAGAAAAATGGTAAAATGGGGCAAAATTCACTTAACAGCTCTCTCACTTAGCAACAGAAATGTTGGGCTTAATTGTGTCGTAAATCGGGGACCCCCTGTACGGAGCAGAATTTAGCTCAGCTTATTGATTCAGCCCTCCACAAGAGTCCTAGTTTCTCATGTGGCCTCTTGAGAAGATTAATTGTCCACCCCTATTCCACCTGTGGTGGCACAGTGGTTAGAATGCAGTATTGCAGGGTAACTCTGCCCACAGCCAGCAATTCAATCCTAACTGGTTCAAGTTGATTCAGCCTTCTATCTTTCCGAGGTCAGTAAAATGATGATCTAGATCAGGGGTAGGCAACCTTGGCTGTTTTATGACTCGTAGACTTCAACTCCCAGAATTCCTGAGCCAGCCGTGCTGAGGGGAAAGGGAGAGGTTTCCAAGCTGAGCCATGCTGGCTCAGGAATTCTGGGAGTTGAAGTCCACGAGTCATAAAACAGCCAAGGTTGCCTACCCCTGACCTAGATTGTTGGGGGCAAATATGCTGCCTCTGTAAACCGCTTAGAGAGGGCTGTAAAGCACTGTGTGAAGCGGTATATAAGTGCCATTGCTATTCTAGCATGGTCTAGGCCAGCTAGAATGGCTAGATACTGGATCAGAGCAAATGCAGCTAGCCCCTGGGTCTACCAAACCATCTATCTACATGATTATGAGAAAAGTGAGCAATGAAAGCCCATGGCAACATTTCCTATTTGTAAATGATGAGATGCCTGTTTGCATTACTGTGCTGTCCTTGCAAAAAAAAAAAGCTCAAGGGTTTGTAAAAACGGGATGCGTCCACTGACCCTGACGAAAACACATTGTTGTGCTCTCTAGGCAGTAGGAAGATCCAAACAACGGTTGCGTCTGTTGGAAATGTTGATATCAGACAGAAAGCAATTCACCAGGGAAAACGTTTTGTCAATCAATGACTACTAGAGTTGCAGACGCTGAAGACCAAAACTAAGATTCTTGAGGAAATATCCTAATCTTTTATCTCTTCAGCACCGTCTCAGTGGAACAGAATACAGAACACAGAATAATAGGATTGGAAGGGACCTTGGGGGTCTTCTAGTCCAGGGCTGTTCAACCAGTGGTACGGGTACCACCTGTGGTACATTGGCAACTGGCAGGTGGTATACGACCATCCTAGAAAAATGGTAGCGGGGGAGGGGAATGAGCTGAACCGGTGGCAGCACCACACAAGCCTGAGTGAGAGATGGCTGGAGCTGCAGGGCTGTCAGGGCTCAGCGGAAGCGCCAGAATCAGTGCCGCTTTCCAGCTGATCGACGCTTCTTCGGGGCTGTCAGGGCTCAGTGGAAGCGCCAGGATTAGCACCAGGATCCATCTGGAGCTCGGCGCTGATCCCGGCGCTTCTGATGAGCTCTGAAGAAGCACCGATCAGCTGGAATGTTGCAGCATCTCCAGGGTCTTGTGATTTACATTCAGATGCTTGGCAACTGATTCATATTTATGATAGTCACAGTGTCCCAGGGTCATGTGAAGTGACCAAAACCTGCTGCAACCATCCAGCAGACAGGTCATATGATCATGGGGATGCTGCAAAGGTCATAACTATGAAAAATGATAATAAGTCATATTTTTCAATGCTGTTGTAACTTTGAACGGTCACTAAACAAACTGTTGTAAGTTGAGGACTACTTTTATTATCCCACTTTGATGTTCAGGAAAACAACCTACTCTAGGCTAATTTTTACATAAGAAAGTGACATCATCTTTCACATCAATTCAATCATTTGAATCTATATGAGTCACGTTTTTATTTTGTTTTGGAAAACTGTCTTTTCCAGCATTTCTGAAATTGCACACCCGATCCCACTGAGGCTTTCTAATGACATCCCCAAACACCGTTACTCTCCTTTAAAAAAGTAAATAAACAAATATCAAGCCAGAGAAATAGTTCTATAAAGCTGGCTGAGTATTTTATAAGTTTCTTTAAAAAATGTGTTACTATTGCAAACTGTTGCTGCTTCTGGGGTCTTCATTGTCCAAAATGACCAAGGGATTAAGATTAAATATGATTCAGCAGGCTACCAAAATTATTGTTTATTATTATTTTCTTTATTTGTTAGGGGAAGGGCTATACAATTTGATTTTCCATGGGAACTGGTTCATTGTAACTGTCTTAAACAACCACAAAGAAGAGGGGGTCAACCAATTCTCCAAAGCACCAGAGGGCAGGACAAGAAGCGATGGATGGAAGTTAATCAAGGAGAGAACCAACCTGGAACTAAGGACAGTTAGAACAATTAATCAGTGGAACAACCTGCCTCCAGGAGTTGTGGGTGCTCCAACACTGGAAGTTTTTAAGAAGAGATTGGACAATGGTTTGTCTGAAATGCTTTCCTGCAAGGTCCCTTCCAACTCTGTTATTCTGTTCTGTTTTATAAATTATGTGTCCCGAGAAGTCCCGTTTAAACTGGGGTATGGCGTATTTCCTCTGAGTTATTGTGAATAGAGTTTAGAACAGTGTTTCTCAACCTTGACAATTTTAAGGCATGTGGACTTCAACTCCCAGAATTCCACAGCCAGCAATGCCTTAAAACTGTCAAGGTTGAGAAACACTGGTTTAGAAAGTGTTTTTGAACACCAATGAGGCCACGTCATCTATTCTTTTCCAGTATCTAGCTAGACCTTTGTGTGTAGGATTTTTTTTTTTTAAAAAAAATCACTTTTGCAAAGCAATGCAGCAATTACACGTAACTGTCTAACTTCAATAGTTTTATTTTTCAAAGGTTACTCCCACAGAGGTAGATAAATGACTAAACAATGAAACAGCAAGCTTAGGTTTAAATGGAGTCTGAGAGGAGAAATCTCTCCACGTTTCCATTTTAGTTGTTTTAGTTATAGGAAATTAACAGTAATATGGAATGTTTTGTAATATCTGAGCTGAGTTCCTAATAGCATGGGGTTTTTCTTACAAACAATAGGAAACTAGTTGAACATCGCTTTGTTTTGGGATACGGATAGTCCTCAACATACACCAGTTTGTTTAATGACCGTTCAAAGTTACAGTGGGACTGAAAAAAGTGACTTATGGCCCTTTTTTACACTTACAACCATTGCAGCATCCCCAGGATCCTATGATCGAAATTCAGACATTTGGCAACGGACTCGTATTTATGATGGTTGCAATGTCCCGGGGTCTTGTGATCCCCTTTTGCGACCTTCTTATAAGCAAAGTCAATAGGCAAGCCAGATTCACTTAACAACCGTGTTACTAACTTAACAACTGCAGTGATTCACTTAACAACGGTGGCAAGAAAGGTCGTAAAATGGGGCAAACTCACTTAACAACTGTCTCGCTTAGCATCAGAAATTTTGGGTTGAATGCTGATTTATAAGTCGAGGACTACCTGAATGCACCTAGCTAGGCTTACATTAACCTACTGATGCCTTACATTTCACGTTACCATGGAAAACTCACTGTGACTTACTCCCGGAGATGTGATTAACATTTCTTAATCCTGTCTATATTTAGTGCCTTTCTTTTCTAACCGCTTGAACGAAGCTTTATGCGTATCAGGATATTTTGCGAAGCAGTTTGATTCCCCCTTTGTCTCTTTCAGTAGTTTCATCTGCAAACCAAACCCCTTCTGCTTTTTCTGTTCATTGTAGGAACTGACTTGCCTTAGTATGTATACAGAATCTAACATTTTGCATGGTTTTGCCTTCCTAACCTTGCAGTTTTACCACAGCTTTGCACAGAGCATGCTTTGGGAACAGGAATGCCCTAGAAGGCTGTGGATCAGCAACCTGGTATCTTTCAAATGTTTAAGACCCAAAAGCAAACTTTTAAAAAGGCACCACGTTGGCTGCTCCTGCCCTAACAGATTTAGCTTCATCACTGTCACTTGATTGTGCTTTCTGAATTTTGCTATTAAGTCTATATTTTATTTTATTATTTTATTTTTATTTTGTTTTATTTTATATTTTATTTTATTATTTTATATTTTATTTTATTTTTTATTTTATTTTATTTTATTTTTTATTATTTTATTTTATACTAGCTGTACCTGGCCACGCATTGCTGTGGCTCAGTCTGGTTAAATTTACGTCCAACAGATGGTGCTGTTTTTCAAAAAAAAGCATGTTTTTACCTGTCACAGGTGTGACATCTATATAATAGTAGATATATAAAAACACACGCGTATTCGAATGCAACATTGTGTCAAAATTTCAAAGCAACCGGTGAAGAACTTTCAGAGATTTAAGATTTTGAACAAACGAACATTTACATTTTTATTTATATAGATTATTTTATTTTATTTTATTTTATTTTTTATTATATTATTTTATTTTATTATTTTATTTTATATTTTATTATTTTATTTTTATTTTATTTTATTTTATATTTTGTTATTTTATTTTATTTTATTTTATTTTATTTTATTTTATTACCATCACTGAATTTGGCTGCAAAGCTAGTGTTTGGATTTTTACCACAAACCTTTTCAGTCTGGGCTTCTTCGTCTGGGTCAGGAATTATGGGAGTTGGAGTCCTACCACCAATGGAGAGCATCAGAGGGAGGCAAGGTGGTTTAGATGCTTGTGTGAATCTCTCCATGGAAGGATGGTGCAGATCCGCCTGAATGTGCACAGTTTTATTCCTTAAAACACAGAAGCAGCACCTCGTGGTTGTTTTTTTCTTGCAACTCTTCATTCTCAATTAAATTGGGCAGTTGTTATCCATGAATGATCAGTCATTAGGAAAAAAAAAACCCAGTCTGATTACTGCACGTTTGTCAATTTATCTGCTATTCCTGCCAAAAGAAGGATTAGATTAACATCATCCATCTTTTCAGGTGCTGAGTCCCTCCACCCCCAAAATATTTTTTGGGGGGGAAAATTCCAAATTATATGAGCAAATCATGACAGTAACGACCTTAGCTTATGGCTCTTTCATGAGACCAATCAAGTCACCACATTCTTGTGTAAAGGTTTTCAAGATCTCATGGAAAAATGCTGCAGTCTGGTGAGATTTGGTAAGGTCGCAAATGCTCAGGCATTTCAAAAACATAATTACATTTTGGAAGTGTACTGAGGCCTTCCACAGGGACCGTGTTGGCAACCTTTAATTCTTAGATGGCAAAGCCTGTGCATTTCCAAGCCCCGTCATAAATTATCTTACTCTATGGTTGTAACTCTTAGCTGCATGTCAAGATATGCCAAATGTACTCCCAGTAGAAAAATGCACTTGTACAAGAGGCCAAAGGTACTGTGCCTTTTTCACCCCCGTGTTTATTTTTCTCCTTTGACTTTTCTTCTAGTTCCCTCTACCCACCTTCATGTGGTTCCCACCCCTAAAAGACTGGAGACGGAGGGATCCTTGGTGCTATCTGAGCTCGGTGGTTTTCTGGCAGACGTCTCATTACCCATACTAGATAACATCATCAGTGCTAGAAGGGAGCCTAACAACAGCCTAATCATGGAACATGATTAGGGGGTACCTTGCTCAATAGTAGTAACTGTGAGAGGGACCTCGGAGTCCTAGTGGACAATCATTTAAATATGAGCCAGCAGTGTGCTGCAGCTGCCAAAAAGGCCAACACAATGCTAGGCTGCATTAACAGAGGGATAGAA
>NW_015387981.1:73936-133285 GCF_001527695.2 Protobothrops mucrosquamatus | reverse complement strand
TTATTTATTTATTTATTTATTTATTTATTTATTTATTTATTTATTTATTTATAACATCTAAGAAAATTCCCACCAACACTGACAGGGCAAGCCACTTCTATATAAACAGAGAGCAAGCCCAAACTCCTTTCCAGCACTGATGATGTTACCTAATTGGGTAATGAAACGTCCGCAAGAAAACACCCAAACTCAGAGAGCGCCAAGGACCCCCCTCATTTCAACCCCGAGTTCCAGTCTTTTATTGAGACTGGAGACTGTGCCCCATTGTCCGCTATAGTCCTTGGAAGTCCACCAGGATGTGCAGACGCACCTCTCTCTCTCTCTTGCACCACTGTTTTACGACAAGAGAACGCCCACAATCATTTATCTCTGTTTTTGTTGCTCCTGTCATTGTCATGCTTTGTTAGGTACAAAGACAGGAGGCTGGCCCAGCACAAGTCGGAAATAGAGTGTTTCACTCCAAAAGGGAGTATGGGAAATGGTGGGCGAGCGACAATGAGCAGGTAAGTAAAAGCATGAATGCCACCTGAATCCCTTCCAGGGGGTGAAGGGGCTTGTCTGTCAGAGGAGCGCCCGGGGAAACATGGCAGCCCACCTCCTCAGTGTGTGGTCATCTTCGTCCAACCTGTGCCGTATATCTCTAGATGGTTTATGTTGTCCGATCTTCAGTCAGGGTTGCAAAACCAGCTTCTTGTTTGGTCTGTAACAGCAGCTCCATTTGCAGGAGAAGGTTGTTTTAAGGGCCTGGAGAATGGGAACGATCCTTTAAGGCAGACGAGGGTGGTGAGAAAGCTGGAAGCTTTTCTAGATAGGCTGAACATGCCAAGAACCTGGGGCCATATCAAAGTGAGTGAGGCCTGGATTTCCTCTTGTTTTCCTGTTTTTGCAGGATTTTTATGTTATGATGATATTGAGCGCCCACGATTTCTGGGGGTAAGCTGTTCCACTGGTTGATTGTCCTCGCTGTCAGGAGGTTTCTACTTCATTTCAAAGAGAGAAGCAACCTGGAATTAAGGAGAAACTTCCTGACAGTGAGGACAATCAACCGGTGGAACAGCTTACCCCCAGAAATCCTGGGCGCTCCATCACTGGAGATTTTTAAGAAAAGACTAGACCAGACATGTCAAACACAAGGCCCGGGGGCTGGATATGGCCCGCAAAGTGGTTTCATTTGGCCCGCGAAGCATCCTGGAAACAGTGAGGTAACGGTCCCCACTGCCTTGGCCGGGAGCCAATGTACAATTTTGTGGTGGCCGTCTATGCTGAAACGCATTCAGTCTTAGCTCCACAAGGCCGTCTAGAAACAGTGAGGAACCAGCCCCTGCCGTGTCGGCCCCACCCCCTGGGTGCATGCTGGGGAGGTGTCACCCTTTGTGAGGAATGAAGAAATGGACCATGCCTTGGCGCTTGCCCCGGTCCCACCCCCTTCTGCCAGAGACCCTCAGATCTGTCCCACTCTTGCCCCACAGGCACCCTTGACACGAACGATGTAGAGCTGGCCATGCCCACCCAGTAGGCCACACCCACTCCATCCACGCCCACCCAGTAGGTCGCACCCACCCTGGCCACACCCACCTGGCCCCCCAAGGGCAACCACAATGTTGATGTGGCCCTCAATGAAATTGAGTTTGACACCCTTGGACTAGACATTCACCTGTCTGAGACGCTATAGGTTCTTCTGCTTAAGCACGGGGCTGGATTAGAAGACCTCCAAGGTCCCTCCCAGCTCTATTCTATTCTATTTAGCAACCTATGATAAGGATCCAGGGGGTACCCATAGCATATGGTCAAAAAAGTCAATATGGTGACCATGAAAGTAGAATTGAAGCTCTGTCCACTTTGATTGCGCCCACCACAGCAATCATCTTGACTTTCTTGAGTGTGTCCTCCAGATACACCTGTAAGGATTACATTATAGGTAGTCCTCCACTTATGACCAGCTACTTGGTGACCACTTGAAGTTACAACCAACCCAAAAAAGAGGACCTATAATCTGAATTCAAAGTTCTGATGGTTGAGCCTCTTTTGCTATCATGTGATGGAACTTTGCAGCCAGTTGCAGCATCTCGTGGTCATCGGACTCCATTTTATATTTATTTATATCTAGTTTCTGGCAAAAAGCCACCCATAGCGAACCCACTGGTTTGCTTAATGACCGAAGATTCACTTAGCAGCCAGATAATCTCTTAATGATCACCACAAAAAAGATAAGATTGTTATGATTACGACCATTGCAACATACGATCATAATGGGCAAGCTCCATTATAGTTGTATGTTGAGGACTACCTGAATAGTTTTTGTCTATTTCCCATGGAGAAGATACTGGGGCAGGACAGGTCCTGCAGCTCAAGTTAGCCATTCCTGCTCTTCTACCTGTGGACCAGGATCATTTTTTTAAAAATGGCTATTTGACTCTGAAATCACTTCATTCATTACTGGTTGATTATCAAGATCACGTGAAGTGTTAATACCACTTTATAATGTTTTGGTAAGACCACACTTGGAATACTGCATCCAGTTTTGGTCACCACAATATAAAAAAGTTGTTCAGATTCTAGAAAGAGTGCAGAGAAGAGCAACAAAGATGATTAGGGGACTGGAGGCTAAAACATGAGGAACGGTTGCAGGAATTGGGTATGGCTAGTCTAAAAAAAAGAAGGAAAAGGGGTGACATGATAGCAGTATTCCCGTATTTTAGGGGCTGCCACAAAGAAGAGGGGATCAAGCTACTCTCCAAAGCACATGAAGGCAGGACAAGAAGCAATGGATGGAAACTAATCCAGGGGAGGACCAACCTAGAACTAAGAAAGAATTTTCTGACAGGGAGAACAATTAATCAGTGGAATGATTTGCCTTCAGAAGTTCTGGGTGCTCCACTACTGGAGGTTTTTAAGAAAAGATTGGACAACCATTTGTCTAAAATAGTATAGGGCCTCCTGCTTGAGCAGGGGGTTGGTCTAGAAGACCTCCAAGATCCCTTCCAATTCTGTTATTCTGGTTATTTTTCTGTCAAAAAGGAGACTCAATCAGAAAATTGGGAACTCTTCTGAAATATATTTGGCCTAGCAACAAGGGCAAAGAACGAATTCCAACATTCCTAAAATGTGAATTTGTTACCCATTTCCCACTCACTATTCTTCTCCTGATCTTCCTCTGCACCCTTCATCCTCATCCTCATCCTCTTTCTCTTCCCTTTTTTTTTAAGAGCAAAAATGCCCTGTAGTGATTGGATGAGAGCTCCTCAAGATCCTTAGCATTCCTGAAAAATACTTAGACTTGTAGTTTACCGTGACAAAAAAAAAAATCATCACACCTGAGAATTTCCAAAGGCACCTGCTTATTCCACAAATCATCCCTGAAACTCTCCCACAGAGTACAGAGAAGAGCAACAAAAATGATCAGGGGACTGGAGGCTAAAATATATAAGGAACGGTTGTTGGAACAGGGTATGTCTAGTTTAACGAAGAGAAGGACGAGGGGGGACAGGATAGCAGTGTTCCAATATCTCAGGGGCTGCCACAAAGAAGAGGGAGTCAAGCTATTCTCCAAAGCGCCTGAAGGCAGGACAAGAAGCAACGGATGGAAACTAATCAAGGAGAGAAGCAACCTAGAACTAAGGAGAAATTTCCTAACAGTTAGAACAATTAACCAGTGGAACAACCTGCCTCCAGAAGCGGTGAATGCTCCAACACTGGAAGTTTTTAAGAAGAGACTGGACAGCCTTTTGTCTGAAATGGTATAGGGTTTCCTACCTGAGCAGGGGGTTGGACTAGATGAACTCCAAGTTCCCTTCCAACATTATTATTATTATTATTATTATTATTATTATTATTATTATTATTATTATTATTATTATTAATAATAATAATAATAATAATAATAATAATAATAATAATAATAATAGATAATGCCAGCAATCAGAGGTAAAGCAGTTGTGTAGGTTGAATCAAACATAAGGACACCCACAGATTGCAAAGACATACAGAAAATGTTGATTTTCTCCTCCTTCTCACTGCGAGCAGCAAGAAAGATTTTGACAAAATAGTTTCTTTTATATTCCCCACCTCCAGGACCCCATAAGCTTCATCTCAACAGATGTTTGCAACAAGCAAAACTTTATTCTAATATCCCAAAAATGGGGATAATAAAGTCAAAGAAATGTAAGCAATAGCTCACAGAATCTACAGAGATAGTCCTCGATTTACAACAATTCGTTTTGTGACCGTTTGAAGTTACCATGGCACTGGTGTGACCGTTTTTCACACTTACGACCACTGCAGTATCCCCATAATCACGTGATCAAAACTCAGATGCTTGGCAGCTGACTCATATTTATGACGGTTGCAGCGTCCAGGGGTCACGTGATCCCCTTTTGCGAGCTTCTGACAAGCAAAGTCAACAGGGAAGCCAAATTCATTTAACAACCGGATTACTAACTTATCAACTGCAGGGATTCGCTTAACAGCCGTGGCAAGAAAGATCATAAAATGGGACAAAATTCACTTAACAAATGTCTCACTTAGCAACAGAAATTTTGGGCTCAGTTGTGGTCATATGTCAAGGATTACCTGCACGCAGTTAAATCCCAATTAAATGCCAGGCTAAATAAAACTGACTGGTTTGGGGATGCTGTTTGCTTTGGTTAAAATCTGCACACAAAGACCTCTAAAACCCAACAACATTTTAGAGCTTGGCCAAGTGGTCAGGAAAATTTTGACTTTGGACCCACAGTTGGGATTGACTTCCCAAAATACAAGAATCACCTGCTTTTAAAGGGATTATTAAAATGTTTACTGAATTAAATTTAACGAAATTCGTATTTTCTATTTTTGAATCAGAATGTTCCTTCAGCGATGACGTCTGGGGCTATCCAAGTCATCCATTTTACCACTGTTGCCTTTTTCTCTTTGTTGGTCGATGATGTCAACAAGCCTTGATCTTATTCACACATCTGCTTCATATAGATTACCCATGCTTGTTTGTTTTTTTCATTCTCTTGATGTTTCATACAGCCTCTTCTCTTCTCTCCTCCCCTCCTTTTGTCATTGCTGTATCTGCTTTGAACGTCAACGAGATTGATCTGTTCTGTAAAAAGCAATTCAGCTGAAGGAAAAAGAAGCAAATTGGTGGGGATGAAAAAAAAATACATGCAAATATCAATTACTCTTGTGCCGTTTTTTATGCCATGGAAAATAGGGTGGTTTTTTTTCCCCCCCATTCAATTTTTTTTTCTCACCTTGTATATTTTCCCCCCAGAAAAAACTCCCTTTTACAACCAAAAAAACCCTAAAAATTCCAGTTCAGTAGAGACAAAATGCACCGTCATACTGAAAAAGTTGCATTCAATTAATAGACTGGAAATCTTATTATGAGTAGAATCTGGAGAATTCCTCTTCGGTGTCACTTATTGTGATTAAAACTGGTGATTCTTTCTTCCAAAGAATGTTGGTGTAAGAATAACAAGAGAACTAATTACAAAGTTTACGAGCGCAGGATGTTCAGTATATAATCCTGCCAGAAAAGATTGCACCTTAGAAGCAACCTAGAACTAAAGAGAAATTTCTTGACAGAACAATTAATCAGTGGAACAACTTGCCTCCAGAAGTTATGGGTGCTCCAATACTGGAAGTTTAAGTTTAAGAAGACATTGGACAACCATTTGTCTGAAATGATATATGGTTTCCTGCCTAAACAGGGGGCTGGACTAGAAGGCCCTTCCAACTCTGTTATTCTATTCTTCTTATATGGTTCATAGATGTGTGTTAGAAAGTTTAATCTGCAGAATGTCACTTTTAGTCCATGTACCGAAACAGTAAAAACTTACTTACTGTATTGCCAAGGGAATGACAGCCAACAATACCGTGTGAGACTGAATTCTGAATCCTACTCACATTTTTAGATTAGCGCTTGTGTTGTGCAGCAGTAATACAAGGCTGACACGAAGAATTTTAGCAATCAGTTCTATATGCTGTTTCCTTTGGATTGAGATGACACAGGAGAGAAATGCCATTTCTAATAGTGCTTTGATGGGGATTTTTAAAAATTGCATCAGAAATTTATCCCGGGAACAAAGGGCGTTGTTTGACTTCCTGTGGTGATTCCCTGCAGTTTGCTTGGCAGTATTTCAAAAGTGGTTTGCCATTGCCTCCTTTCTAGAGCTTAGAGAGAATGACTGGCCCAAAGTCCCCCAAGCTGGCTTTGTGCCTAAGGCAGGACTAAGACTCACAGTTGCCCATTTGTAGCCTGGGATCTAACCACTGTTAGACACAAAAATAGTCACAAATTGAAATCCACTCTGAGTTACAAATAGAAAAGAAGTTTATTAGACTTCACAACAAAGTCTAAAAAAATAACGGTTTGCAAAGTGTGGTGGATTCAGGAAGGCAATGCAATCTAGCCAAGCACTGAACCACACCCCAAATTCCAAAATCACATATTATACATCCTATCGCGACGCCTCATTCCCTCCCCCATGGCCACATTGGCTTAGGCTTTGGAGGTTACAATCTATCAGAAGCGCCTAAACAGAATACATTATCTCCGCCCCTGTTTGCTTACATCAGCGGTTCTCAACCTATGGGTCGCGACCCCATTTGGGGTCGATCAACCATTTCACGGGGGTCGCCAAGCAAGGCTGTCTGCCATTTTTTTTCCCTTTTCCGGCGGGTGCCTTACCTCCCTTGGGCTGGGCCAGCTGGTGGTCGGCCTGCTCCGTCTCTGCCGCTTGCCAGCTACGCCTCGGCCGGCGCAGGGGGCGGAACCACACATGTGCGGCGCTCCCGGGCAGGGAAAGTCCTCGACTTACAACCGGTTGGGTAGTCCTCGACTTACGACCAGTTTAGTCCTCGACTTACGATCGGTTGGGGGTCGCGGCATTAAAAAGGTTGAGAACCACTGGCTTACATTATACTAATAAGATCCCTCCCCTACTATCCTGTTTACTCAAACCATATATGTACATGCTTATCAATTCTAAAAGAGAGATGTCTCCCATCTTCTACACCTGTTAGATCCAGTAGGGGTACCAGGTACCAAAAGGTACTTAAAAACAATTCCTAGATGGTGACTAACACTGGGCCCCACAGTAACTCCTGTTCTCTCCACTTCCTCCACCTGAGGCTTGTATGTTCCCTATATACTTAAAGCATCTACTCAGGCAATTGATTATACAATAATAATTATAACATATAAAATATGATTACATGATGATTATACTAAAAGTATATATTTTTATTTTTAAATATTCTCGCTACTTCCAGTTTTTTCCACACCACTACACCAGACTGACTTTCTAGTTGTAGGTATCCAGCTCAAATTACTTATCTTCAAAATAATGCCACATATCACTTGTGGTTTGTGGGTGAACATTTGTGCGTCTGTGTTTGTGTGTGTGGTGTGTGTGTGTGTATGTTTCTACGGTCTATGTGAATTATTAATTTCTTATTTGTTGCATTTAATTAAGTCAGTAATTTCATGCCCAAATCATAGCTATTGAGACGTCTACGTTTTGACAACCTCATAAAACATACCATTGCATAATTGATTTTGTACGATAGAAGCAAAAGCCATTAGTAGAGAGCTGACGACTGATGGTTTTTCATATATAAAAGTGCCTTGCGAACAAACAAGATCAGGAACAAAAACACACATCTCCCTTTTGCCCAGCATCTCCCATTTTGCATTTGTTGGATTTCTTTGTCTTCGGAAAAAAAAAAAACTGACACGCAAAATCATCTTTTCCAGCACCAACGGATGCTATACTTCAAAAAAAAAAAAAACCTCACAAAAAAAACAGAATCTCCTGAGGCAGCAAGGTTAGCTTCCAATTGTTTGGCCTGTCTAAAGACCGGCTTCACTTATTTCTTCCACAAGGTCACTTTAAGGACACGTCCAGTAATTTTACTTCCCAAAGCCTCAGAAGCAATTCAGTGATGACTTTTGTGATATTTTTTGAAAGTTCTGCCAAATCCAAAGGCTAAGAATTACAGCCAAGGCCTGAAATATTGCCAGTCTTAACCGCAATAAAAAGAATCCCCATGCTCCAAATTTCACACCAAACGAAAGGAAAATTAGTTTGTTGTTTTTTTTTCATGTCTGCTCTTAAACGAAAAGAAGAGAATCTCCGGTGTTGTAACTCCTGTTGGGTTACTTTAGTACAGGGGTAGGCAGCCTTGACTCTTTTATGACTCGTGGACTTCAACTCCCAGAATGCTGAGGGGAAAGGGAGAGGTTTCCAAGCTGAGCCATGCTGGCTCAGGAATTCTGGGAGTTGAAGTCCACGAGTCATAAAAGAGCCAAGGTTGCCTACCCCTGGTCTAGTAGAACTGCAAAAACTGTTACATCGAGCATTTCCCCTTATGTCCCATTTTACATCTCACCTCTGGACACCCTAAAATCACTCTGCTGAAATTCAGTGGTAAAATGGCTGCATGTCAACAGGGCAATATTTTGCTTTATGTTCACAGTTAAAGCTCCAGAATGAATGGAAGCCACTCTGGGAAGTCCATCTCTTCTATTCAACCCCCCTCTTACTTTCCTGCAGACCCCCCACCCCAAAAAAAGCAGTCCAAATATCTGCCTGAAAATTTAGCCTGTTTTTTTGGGGATGAAGGATTGAAGTGGAAATGAGGGGAAGCATTTTGCTTCCGCTTGTTTCTCATTCTTATTCCCATGTCATTCTTAAAACCACCCCAAAAACAAAAAAACAAGGAAAAAAAAGAAAGGGAACGTTTCCAAAGATTTCATCCTTGCTTTCTGCCTCCTTCTTCTTTTCCTCCTCCTCCTTCTCCTCCTCCTCTTTTTTCTCCTCCTTTTCCTCCTTCTCCTCCTCTTCCTCCTCCTTCTTCTCTTCCTCCTTTTCCTCCTCCTCCTCCTCCTCTGTCGTCGGCATCCTCTTCCTCCTCCTTCTCTTCCTCCATCGTCCTCCTTCTTTGTCATTGTCATCGCCGTCCTCTTCTTCCTTCTCCTTCTCCTTCTTCTACTCCTCCTCTTTCTTCTATGCTTCCTCTTCCTCCTCCTTCTCTGTCCTCCTCCTCTTCTACCTCCTCCTCCTTCTCCATCCTCCTACTCCTCCTCCTCTTTCATCATTGTCCTCCTCTTCCTCCGTCTCTTCCTCCTCCTCCTCCTTCGTCGTCCTTCTTCTTTGTCATTGTCATCGTCCTCCTCCTCTTCCTTCTCCTCCTCCTTCTTCTACTCCTCTTTCTTCTATGCCTCCTCTTCCTCCTCCTCCTCCTTCTCCTCCGTCCTCTTCTTCTTCTTCTTCTTCCTCCTCCTCCTCCTTCTCCTCTTTCATCCTCCTCTTCCTCCTCCTTCTACTCCTCCTTCATCATTGTCCTCCTCTTCCTCCTTCTCCTCCTTCTCCTCCTCCTCCTCCTCCTCCTCCTCTTTCTTCTATTCCTCCTCCTTTCTTCATAATTTATCAGCTAAATTGCTAGCTTGCTGAAAATAACCCACCAATAATTGAAGTGCTTTGTCACGTAAAATGTCATCTAAACACATGGCTCCTTATTATGGCAGCACTTGTGTAGATGGCTTCATCACTACACTGGCTAATTTATTAGAAGTGTTCCTGCACGTTTGCCTCTGACGGAGGGTGAAATCTTCCTTAGTGCTTGGCACTCTGCTTCAGAGAGACTATTTTATTCATTTTGAATGTTAGAAATGCCTCTGCCCTCAGACAGATTAATCTTGGACAATATTGAGCCATACCCATGTACAATTGCTTTTGTTTTTATTGTGGACCAGCGTTTGTTCATTCAGTCGATCTATCTTCACATAAAAGCTTAAGCTGACTTTAACTTCTCTCGGCAACAATCGCAAAATACAGCCTTTAACTTGATTTATACACTGCTCAAAGCACTCACTCATCTGTGATATTTTCTTTAAGAAAAGAAAAGAAAAAAGCTCTTACTCAGAGCCATTTGCTCCAGTGGGTTAAATACTTTGCTTTACAGAGGACATTATGTCAGACGGCAATAATTAAAAAATTATAAACTTCCTCAGAACTGCTTTGGGCTTTTCCAAAAAGAATCATGAACTTCCCATTGTAATAATCATCCATTATCTATTTATTTACCAGAGGAAGCTTTTCTTAAACAAGAACCTGCCAATAACCCCCACAGTTATAACTCAATTTTCCTAAAATAGGGTAGGACAGTGGCAGTATAATACTTTACATAACATATTTTAAAAGTTGCTTTTTTTTGTCTCAAGGTACATCCCAGGTTGATGCATGAATACACACACAGAGAGACACACACATGCAGAGACAAACACACATACATATACACACATCCAGGTAGTCCTTGATTTACGACCGGTTGCTTAGTCACCATTCCGGGGACTTATGCCTTGGATTCCAAGTTCTGATGATCCGCCCCCTCTGCAGGTCATGTGACCAAATTTTGGTTGCTTGGCAACATTGGAGCATTTCTGGCCATTTGCAAAGTCCCATAATCATGTGATCATTTTATGATGGTTTTGCTGAAAACCAGCCCGTATCTCAAGTTGTCAGCAAAACCGCACCCATCGTGAACCATTCCCTTCACAAGTACCACAAAACGTGGTAAAATCAGGTCATCATGCAACCGACCCATTTTACGACTGTCACGAAATATGACCATAATGGGCAGGCACTATTACAGTCATATGTCAAGGATTACCTGTACACACACACACACACACACAGAGAGAGAGAGAGAGAGAGAGAGAGAGAGAGCACAGAAATAGTAATAAGTCTATTATTTATACTTTACTATAGTTATTTATACTTTACTATATACTATAGTTCTTGACTTACAACAGTTCATTTAGTGACCATTCAAAGTTACAACGATACTGAAAAAAGTGACTTATGACTGTTTTTCACAGTTACGACCTTTGCCATATTTCCATAGTCATGTGATCAAAATTCAGATGCTTGGCAACTGGTTCACATTTATGACGGTTGCAGTGTCCTGCGGTCATGTGATCGCCTTTGGAAATCTTCTGGCAAGCAAAGTCAGTGGGCAAGCCGGATTCACTTCACAACTCCTAAGTGCAGATTTAATTGGGTTTTAGCTGCATACAGGTAGTCCTCCACTGAAGATCACAACTGGGCCCAAAATTTCTGTTGCTAAGTGAGACAATTGTTAAGTGAATTTTGCCTCATTTTATGACCTTTCTTGCCTCAATTGTTCAGTGAATCACTGTAGGTGTTAAGTTAGGTACACGGCTATTAAGTGAATCTGGCTTCCCCCACTGACTTTGCTTGTCGGGAGGTCACAAAAAGGGATCATGTGTTGTGATTCCTCGCCAGCCAGTGGACCCGGCAGCTGAGTCTGAGGAATCAGAGGAGGAAGAGGGGCCTGGAGTGACATCCGAGTCAGAGGAAGGCTCTGAGGAGCTCCAAGACTCACAGTCGGACGAGGAGCCTGGTTCCTCTACTTGCGCTCAGGCTGAGACACAGCTGTGCTGGGAGCCTGAGTTGGACAGTGATGAAGAACAGCTGGGACAAATCCCGGATGCACGAATGCGCAGGAAAGAGAAGCGAGCAGGACAGAGGAATGCAATGGGGCGGCTCCAAAGGCAAAGGAGAAGGCATTAGGAAGCCATGCCTTGGCTGCATAATAAAAGGGAAGGTGTGGGAGGTGCTGGTTGCCAAAGGCAACTGTTCGTGTTGAAGATTGAGTTTCTGTGAACTGTGTTTGTTTGCCTTGGACATTGACTCAGGTCTGTGAGAATAAACAGGGTTGGTTTTTCTTGCGGTTCCTGCCTGCTTGTTGAAAGAAGGGTTTCTCCTTGTGAGTATAACAAGGACTCACGTAGGCTGGGACAGAACATCATGTTACCCCCAGGACATTGCAACCATCATAAATACATGCCAGTTGTCATGTGTCTGAATTTTGATTGTGTGACCGTGGGAATGCTGCAACGGATATAAGTGTGCAAATTGGTCATAAGTCACTTTTTTCAGTGTCATTGTAACTTCAAACAGTGACTAAACAAAAAGTTGTAAGTTGAGGAACGTCTATGGAGATTCCCAGTCATCCAGGTCATAGTTATCCCAAAGATGCTTTTCCACAAGGCAACTGGACTTTCTTGTTTTTCTTTGAAGACATTTCGCTTCTCGGTGGAGGACTACACTGTGGCTCCTGTAGCCACCAGCCCCTTACATCTTTTCTCAGCAAATTCCCACAGATTGCCGACACAGGATTCCGTTCCATCACAAAATCAATTATCCCTAAGTGGATAATTCACCAACTCTTCTGTCATTTACTAAGTGACACTTTTCAACCGTCAGTTTTGCTTTCAAGCGCCAGTTTTAATCCTTCTTTCCATAGCAACGGTAACCAGCATGACAGTCTCATGTTCAACACAAAAAGAGTTAGCAGAGTTGACCTGCTGCAAAGGTGTGGGCTTCGACACCCAGAATTCTCAGGAATGATCATGTGGACTGGGGAATTCTGGGAACTGAAGTCCATGTATCTGGAAGATGCCTAGATCTTGGGAAGCTGTAGAGGTAGTCCTTGACTTACAACCACAATTGAGCCCAACATTTTTGTTGCTAAGCAAGACAGGTTTTTTTTTGCCATAGTAAGCAAACCACTGCAGTTAAGTGAAACATGTTGTCGTTAAGTGAATTTGGCTTCCCCCGTTGAGTTTGCTTGTCAAAAGCCAGTTGGGAAGGTTACAAACAATGATCACTTGACCTCAGGGCAGTACAACTCTCATAAACACAGGCCAGTTGCCAAGGACCTACATTTTGATCAAGGCACCATGGGGATGCCACAATGCTCATCAGTGTGAAAAATGATCATGTCACTTTTTTAGTGCAGTGGTAACTTTGAACAGTCACTGAATGAATGGTGGTAAGCTGAAGACTATCTATAATTACATTAAAACATGGTGAAGAATGGTTGCAGGACTTGGGTATGGCCAGTCTAGAGAAAAGAAGGACTAGGGGTGACATGATAGCAGTCCTTCAGTATCTGAGGGGCCACCACAAAGAAGAGGGGGTCAAACTATTCTCCAAAGTGCCAGAGGGCAGGACAAGAAACAATGGATGGAAACTAATCAAGGAGAGAAGCAACCTGGAATTAAGGAGAAACTTCCTGACAGTGAGGACAATTAAGCAGTGGAACGGCTTGCCTTCAAAAGTTGTAGGTGCTTCATCACTGGAGGTTTTTAAAAAGGGACTGGACTGCCACCTGTCTCAAATTGTACAGGATCCCCTACTTGAGCAGGGGGTTGGACTAGAAGACCTCCAAGGTCCCTTCCAGCTCTATTCTGAATCTGAATCTGATGTTGCAGTGGTTGTGTGAAAAACGGTTATAAGTCACCAAGGTTGGAGACCACTGCTGTACATGCATGCAAAAACTGCACTAATTTCCGTCCTAGCCAATCTTGTGATGTCACTGAATGTCCTTCCTCTTCCTTTCCCTTTCTCTTTCCATTTTCAGTGGCAAAAAACGTGCTTGTCCCTGCTTTTTTATTATTTAGTTTTATTCATTTATAACAAAATGTGAAAATAAAAAGCAAATAGTAGGGGACAACAGTAGAAAAAGGGGAAACAAAAAAGTTGTGAAGGAAGGGAGGGGAAGAAACAAAAGGCATTGACTTCCGACTGTTGCAGTAAAATCAGACATTAAAATCAAATCTCAACTTTTTACATTTCTATGGTAGTATGCACTAGCCATTTCTGTATCGGCAAATCAGTCTAATCGGTAAAACCCCAAATCATGGTATCATTTTTTTTCCACCTCAAGCACAAAGTCCAGAAGCGGTTTCCAATCAGAAACAAAAGTACTTATGTTCTTTTCTTTTATCAGCAAAGTCAGTTTGGCCATCTCTGATAATTCCATCAGCTTTTGTAACCCTTCGTCCATGGTGAGAATCGAGGCATGCTTCCACTTTTGTGCATAGAGCAATCTTGCTGCAGTCACCATATATAAAATCAGAGTTCCATTTTTTTCCCAGTTCTCTTTCCATTAGACCCAGAAGGAAAGTTTCTGGTTTAATCTTTATGTTCACTTTAAGAATTTTCTCCGTTAATATATGAATCCTTCTTTACCTTTATATTTCCAAACATTCGTTTGAAATACCTTTATACATTTTAGATAACTTATCTGGTGTTAAATACCAGCGACGAATCATTTTGTAAACATTTTCTTTTAGGTTAGAATTTAATGTGAACTTTAAGCCTTTTATCCACATATTCTCCCATTGTTCAAACATCACATTATACCCAAAATTCCTTGCCCACTGGATCATACAGTGTTTTATATGTTCATTTTCCAAATTCAATTGTCCCTGCTTTTAAGGTTAGATAAACGTATATAAGCTTAATTATAACAATTTGCTGCAAGGAAGATTGGGATCTTTAATTCCCAACACTGCTTTCTACAATATTTGAAATTTCTAACTTTTTTTGGGGGGAAAAAAATACCACTTTATTAGAAGAAAAAGTAAATGATTGCCAAATCCCTTTATCCCTACTGTATGTGTATCTGTAGTCTCTGACTTGAGGGAATTAATTGGATGCCCGAAATAATTATCTCAAGAAACCATGATGCCATTATTTATTTATATGATAATCACTGTGACTAAAACAGAGTCATCTCAGTGTAGAATTGTGTGAAGCTAAAGAACCTACAGTAAAGGAAATAGTGATTTTTGCAACTCTCCGTTCCCCTTTTTTATGTGCAATGGAATAACACAAAATGTCTATATCTGTGTGCTTCTGTTTGGCCTTGATTTTGCAACACACTCTTTGTGTGTAGCTGTGGGTTAGAGAGTATACAGCAAATCTCCTGGAAATGTTTGTTTTTTTTAAAAGCTAGCAACCTTTTGAAAGACTAGAGATTTCACAGGGTATATGCCTCTGATGTTTGTGTCTTGGTGTATGTGTGTGTGTGTATTAGTCTGTGTAAAGGTTAATGCTAAGTATTCATTCTCCAGCCTTTGGTTGGGTTCTTGGAGCAAAGATTCAATCTGAAGTTTGTGCGAAGCTTTACAAGGATGGTTAGAGCAAAATAAATGATTGCCGATGGTTTTATATGTCTGTATATTGGTTTTTAACTTGCTTTTATTGGATTGTTGTTTCTATTTGTTATGAGCTGCCCAGAATCGCTTAGATGAAATCAGATAACCATGCAAATCAAATTAATAATACTAACAGCAATAATAATACAAACCCCTTTTAAGCAGCTCCACAAAACAATCTTTTCACACAAAAGAACAACTTTCTGGGGTGTCTTATGATTTTTTCAGATGTGGAAAGGCCAATACAGGTAGTCTTTGATTTACAGCCATTCAGTTAGTGACCAGCCAAAGTTAAAACGGCAGTGAAAAAAAAGTGATTTATGACCATTTTTCGCGCTTAGGACCATTGTAGCATCCCTGTGGTCACATGATCAAAATTCAACCACTTGGCAACTGACTCATATTTATGACCGCTGCAGTGTCCCAGAGTCACGTGATCACCTTTTGCAATGGGAAAGCCAGCTTCATTTAACAACCCCGTTACTAACTTAACACCTGCAATGATTCATTTAAAAACTGTGGCTAGAAGGGTCATAAAGTGGGGCAAAACACACTTAACAACTGTCTCGCTTAGCAACAGAAATTTTGGGCTCAACTGTGGTCGTAAGTCGAGAACCTCCCTGTAATGTCATGCCTACGGTGCATAATATCTCATTAGCCAATCACTCAATATATTACTTATATGCTGAATATATTCAGTAGAATATACTCCCGACACGAGTAATGCTGTATTCTTTAATATGTTAATAAAGCATTTTTATGATCCCTTCCCCCAGAAACAACTTTGAAATGTAGTTTTGATGGGAGGAACATAAAATAACAGAGGACTGGGGGACAAGATTCTTCTCTGGAAATCTGCAATAACCGGGTGGCAACACTTAGCTAACCTTGGATTAGCTAACTTTACTAGTTAATTTAGCTAGCCTCGCTAACCTCACCTATCTGAAAAAGCTAAGCTGGATCAATATGGTTAGAATATAGACGGGAGATTACCAGGATATCACCGTGCTATAGGCTAGATTGGAAAGACAGAAAAGCGTTCCAGATGATAGCAGTAGCTAACCACTTCTGCATGGTTGTCCAAAGATGACAGAGACATATCCATGCAGCAAATGAGTCAAATTCATCTTGACAAACAAGGATTGGTTGCCATAAAGGGCAGCAACTTTTCTGGCTTTGACTGATCTTCAAAAAGACAACACGTTAGACCAGCTTCATAATTTGATGGGGAATCACCAGGAAAAAAGAATCGAGGGGTACAGATCAGACTAGGAATCTGAGAAAATATCTCAGAAGAAGACAACGTCAAACAGGTGTCAAAGTTTTGCCAAGTAAACTGGACAGACATGACCATGAAGTCACCAAGAGTCAAACTCAGTACCTTTATCTGAAAATCAAGAAAAAAAGGCATGCCGACAGAAGAGAATATTTGCAGCTCGGGGTTGAACTGTGGGGTCCTTGGTGCTCTCTGAGCTTGGTGGTTTTCTTGCAGATGTTTCATTACCAAACTAGGTTACATCATACATTCTAGTTATCAATGGGTAATGAAATGTCTGCAAGAAAACAACCAAGATCAGAGAGCACCAAGGACATGGTTAACGTGAAGTATCCAAGATACCTTATGTAGATCAGGGGTCCTCAACCTTGGCAACTTTAAGACTCCCAGAATTCCTCAGAATTGGCTGGCTGAGGAATTCTGGGAGTTGAAGTCCACAAGTCTTAAAGTTGCCAAGGTTGAGGACCCCTGATGTAGATAATAGGAAAAGTATTGTCTAGCTGAGTGTCAAGGTTGAATATATAAAGAATGCAGCTCATTGGCCATGAACAAATGTCTTGCCTTGTCTCATCTTCCTTTACTATTAAATTTTTATTCCACTTTTATTTTTGATTAACAAATGGCGGCATGCATACCTAAATGTTTTGCTTAGATTTCATTTTTAAAAGTTCCTCTTTTTAAATGACAATACCTGGGGGTATACATGTGTTCAGGGCCACGTTTCCTGATTATGTTAACATCTACTGATTATAATTTTCTTGATTGCTGTATATCCTTAATTTTCTTTTGTGCTGTCTTTGTAATTTGGTTTTAATTGATTTGATGATTGCATGTTGCCTAGTCATTTGTTTGAGATGGACGGCACATAAATTGAATAAACAGATAAATAAATTTAAAATATATCTGGACGCCATCGTTTGTTGGACCACAAAATAAAACAAGTCCTTATACTGTTGTATGAAAGTGGAATTTTCTCTGCTGATTTAAACAGGGTTTTTCTCATTCCTGATGTTTCCTCGAATATAGCAGAAAACAACACACCCTGTGTACAATCAGAATGATGGCGATTTTGCCGTGGATCACGTGAAAGAAAAATGTGACACCACACTTCAAATATCTAAAGGGCTGTCAGAAAGAATTATTTATTCGCTACCCTTCGGTCATAATAATGTTTGTGATTGATTTGATGAGAGACAAGTATTTGTCCTCTATTACGTCAAAGGACTAAATTTGCACCAGTGTTTGGGCTGAATGTCACAAGAAACTTTTTGACAGAAAAAGCAGCTCAAAAAAGAGCAATTTCTTGGAGAAATGGTGGGTTAATTTTCACTGACGTTTCCAAGCAAAAACTACCCCAACCTTTCCTGACTGAGGTAGCCTCTAAACGGATGGATTTCAGCTCTTAAAATGACTACATTTGTTGTCTGTGGAGATTCTCAGTCATCCAGGTCAAGAATTTAAGTTCTTTGTTTATTTATTTATTTATAGCCCCGGTGGTGCAGTGGTTAGAATGCAGTACTGCAGGCTGACTCTGCCCACTGCCAGCAATTCAATTCTAAATGGCTCAAGGTTGACTCAGCCTCCCATCCTTCCAAGGTCAGTAAAGTGAGGACCCAGATTGTTGGTGACAATATGTTGAATCTATAAAGCAGGAGGCAAATGGACTTTCTTGTTTTTCTTTGAAGACATTTGGCTTCTCATCCAAGAAGCTTCTTCAGCTCTGACCGGATGGTGGGGAATGGAAGGATTTATGTTCCCGGCAGACAGATGGTCATTTGCATCCTTTTAGAGAATCGTTGAAGCCACCTGGAGGGTCACCTGAGTAGCACAAACGTGTGTGGAGCCTTCTTGGCTGCAGGATGTTTTCTGCCCTGTGTCCCTTCACTGTTGAACACAGGTGCAAGCTTTTGGGGATGAGTCTGTGTTGTCTGCATTTCAAACTGAAGCGCAATATACATCCTTCCATTCCCCACTATTGTGTAGTGGGCTTCAGTAGGCAAGGAATAGACCACCATAGTTACAACGTTATTTATTGACTCAAACTAGAACTGGAGAACTGCAGGCAATTGCCTGTAATTTATACTCTGAGCCCACAGGGCCTTAACCAATCACAATACTAGAAAAAAACCCGCCCAAATATGAATGTTCAAAGTTTCCCTCCAAAACAGTTGGAGTTAACAGTCAGGGTCATCTAAAGGTTAGTTTCATTTTAGCTTCATAAGCAGTTGGAGTTAAGTTAGTTTCACCTTAGCAGGGGTTAACACAATTTTATATATTATATTCAATACATAACACCCACCATCCAGTCAGAGCTGAAGAAGCTTCTTGGATGAGAAGCGAAACGTCTTCAAAGAAAAACCCAAGAAAGTCCAGTTGCCTCATGAAAAAGCACCTTTGGGATGACTATGCTTGTTGAGAATCCCGACGAAGACCGTAGGGTGCCTAGCCTTCATCTCACACGGTGATACTGGTAGTACTCGACTTACAAAGACAACTGGACCCAACATTTCTGCCTCTAAGCAAGACAGCCTCGTTTTACGACCTTTCTTGCCACAGTTGTTAAATGAACCACTGCTGTTGTTTAAGTTAGTAACCACGGTTGTTAAGTGAATCTGGCTTCCCCATTGATTTTGCTTGTCACAAAAGGGGATCACATGACCCCAGGACATTGCAACCCGTCATGAATATGAGTCAGTTGCCAAGCGTCCGAATTCGGATCAGATGACCATGGAGATGCTGCAATGGTCATGTGAAAGTGTGAAAAATGGTCATAAGTCACTTTTTCAGTGCCACTGTAACACTGAATGGTCTCTAAACGAATGGTTGTAAGTTGAGGACTATCTGGATTCTGGATTCCCTGCTTCAAACTGTGGGTGAAAATACAGTCACCAACTCTGTCACGACCAATGTCTAACCATGTCATAGGATCTGTTGTCCACACTTCTGTTGCCACATCTCTGTGCTTTGAGGAGGATTGTCTATTTCTGTATCTGTTTATTCCAGGTGTCTATAAATGTGTATTCACAGGTATTCCTTGACTTACGACCACAACCGGGACTATTGCTAGGCATGCTAAGCAGTTGTTAAGTGAATCATGCTCAATTTGATGACTTTTATTCACCACGGCAAAGCAAATCACTGTAGTTAAGTGAATCGCATGGTCATTAAGCAAATCTGGCTTCCCATCTTGACTTTGCTTGTCAGATGCTGGCTGTGAAAGTTGCAAATGGCCATCAGCCGACCCCAGAACGCTGCAACCATTGTAACTACATTCCACTTGCCAAGCGCCTGGATTTTGATCACATGACCATGGGGATTCTGCAGATGGTCGTAAACGTGTGGGTCACTTTGTTCAGTGCCATTGCCCCTTTGAACGGTTGCTGAACAAAGGGTTGTTAAGTCGAGGACTTAACCCTGTATTTTAATTCTGTCTTGCAAGTGTTACCTTGTCAACTTAGCGCTAAAGGTTCCCCCTAGGGATGACTCTGACGCTCCTCAAGAAACGTCTTAAGACGTCTTCTAAATCCAAGTCCCAAAGTCTTATCTTTTTCTCTCTCTCTTTTGTGCTGCAGTTCCAATGGGAAATCGGTCACCTGGGCCCAGAATGAAAAAAGTACAAGCCGAGGGGCCCATCTCTGGCAGAGGCTTTCCATCCATATCAATAAGAAAGATAACCCCAACCAAACCGCGGTGATCAAACCCTTCTCTAAAAGCACAGACAGCAGCCGGCAGGGCAGTAGCACCACCATCGCCACCACGTTCCCCGAATCCAGTGCCAAAACTCTTTATGATGTCTCCGAAGCTGAAGAACACTACCCAGCTCAATATCGGGTTCAAACTCCTTCCCCCATTAGTACAGTCAGCCAGACAACTGCTTCCCTGAGCCGGACTGAAGACGATGTTCCGACTTTCCAGACGGAACAAACCCAACGGAGCAGTTCTTCCCAAGGTTCCCTGATGGAGCAAATCAGCAGCGTGGTGACCCGATTCACGGCCAACATCAGCGAACTCAACTCAATGATGCTCTCCACCGCCGCGCCAGGCCCGATGGTGACCACCCCATTGTGCTCTTCCTATCTGATTCCGAGGGAGATCCAGATCCCGACCACCATGACCACGTTTGCAGAGATCCAGCCTCTCCCTGCCATTGAGATCAATGGAGCATCTCAGTCAAGCAGGAAACCGTCGTGTGGAAGCGTCAAAGAAGGCCCTGCGGCGGAAACCCCGGCCGTTGCCAAGCCCGAGCTTGAAGAGTTGGTGGCTTTGACGCCTCCCTCTCCGTTCAGGGACTCTGTGGATTCTGGAAGTGCTTCTCCCAGTTCTCCTGCATCGGAATCCGCCATCTGTATGCCGTCTTCGCCGAAATACGACTCGCTGATGATAAGGGATTACACGCAGAGTTCTTCTTCCTTGTGAATGTAGTTGAAGTCAACTTTGAATTTCTACAGCGTCGGCTCCGTCGAGGAGACGAAGCCCATCCTCCTCCCAGTTCTCCAGTGTTTACAAGACACAATGAGAGTAATGGGTCATTTTTTTTGAGGGGGAGGGAGATGAAAAGATGCAAGGGGAAGAGTAAAAAACAACAGATGGGTTCTGCTCTTTTAAACTTACACGCACGCACGCACACATACACACATACATACACGACAAGACTTTTTAGCAGATTTTTCGTGGCCTTAAAAACATGGGCTTTTCAATGGAGAGAGAGAGAAAAAAGAAAAAGAAACGTTGCATTTATTCCTGAGGGCTTGAGAGGGAGTCTCTTACATCACTTACTTGCCAAGTGCTTTGCAACAGTGAGTAACGGGGGGACTGGAGATGGAGGAGAAACAGCAGGCAGATGACCAGAAGCGATCCAGTGTTTGTTTACTTGGATTCTTTAACCCAGAAGTAAACCTTGATCTTTTTTTCTTTCAAGACACGGAAGACCAAAATCTTGAATGTACGTTTTGTAGTGAACTCCAGACCGGGGACCAAAAGAACCAACTCCTTTTTTCTCCCCCCCCCCCTTTCAGTTGAAGGTGTTTGTTTGTTTGTTTAATGACGATCTCAACCGATAGTAATATATTCTGTCACAACGGAACACTGTTGACTGATCTGGCAGCACTCTGCCCATTGATAAATGTAAATTAACACACCGCAGCACAGCGCTGTACTCCAAGAGGGCTTATCTAGAATAACTTCCCATCTGAAGATACGTTTAAGAGAGGGAGGGGAAAACAATCTCTCTTCAGTTAAGTATCCATTTTCTTTCTTTTATTACCATGGGATATTATCATCTCGCAGAATGACAGCATTCTGCGAGTGGTTTGTGGTTTTTTTGTTTCCTGACTATTTCACCATGTTGCCAATCAATAACGAAGTAGCAAAAAAGAAAAAAAAAGAAAAAAGAAAAAAAATCACAAAATAATAATAATAATAACAATATAGTAATAGTATTTTCTGGAGTACTGTTTTGTAATTCCCTGATCAGGACATACGTTGAGCTGAATATTCGTTTTCTATAATGACGTGGGGGAGCATAAGGGTTGCTAGGTTCCCAAGGGAAACACATGTTTTTACAGATGTTCTTGCATTAACCCTGTCAGGCGACACTTCTATCAAGGAGGAAGGTCTTTCAGTCATAAGGAGGGGAACAACCGTCTCCAACAGGGAGACAAGCCAAGGGGCTATAAAAGGTGTATAAAGTAAGGGTGGGGCTGTTCCCAGGATTATTTCTGATTGGCAGACGAGAGTGCCAGTCAGCCTTCTGTCCGTCCGCAGAAGAAATTGCAATATGAGGCAACCGTCATTTTTCCGCACAGTTTTAAACACTTTATTAGGGACCCTTCTTTTCCCCTCAACATCCCTACCACCACTCCTACATTCGGAGTCAACTTTGTCAGGATATTCCAACATTTGGCATTTGGCTCACGATCCAACTGTTCAGGCTCGCTGGCCTTCCTGACCCTTGTCGGTTTAGACGTGCACAACAATCTGGAGGTCAGGGAATCAAGTCACACAAGTTGTCCATCATTAATGTTATGGGCCGCTGTTTTTAATCTAGTGAAAGTCGCTTGAGTCAGATGGTCCGGAATTGGGAGAGAAAGTTTACAAGATGGTGAGCTGCTAAATTAGACCCGATTTGAGCCTTTAGCTGAATAAATCGAATTTTATCCTCAGCAAGACATCGGCTCTGTCCTGCCTTTACATGAAACTGAAACCTTTCTCCTGAAATTTCCATTTATATCATGGGTCTCCGAACTTGGCGACTTTGAGACTGGTGGACTTCAACTCCCAGAATTCACCAGACAGCATGGCTGGCTGGGGAATTCTGGGAATCGAAGTCCACCAGTCTTAAAGTTGCCAAGATCGGAGATCCCTGCTTTATATCACCTAAACATGGGGAACAGCGTCATCTAGCTAGGCCAGGGGTAGGCAACCTTGGCTCTTTTATGACTCATTGACTTCAACTCCCAGAATTCCTGAGCCAGCCATGCTGGCTCAGGAATTCTGGGAGTTGAAGTCCACAAATCATAAAAGAGCCAAGGTTGCCTACCCCTAAGCTAGGCTAACTCTTTCGGCCTACAGTTAGTCCTCTTGTGACCAGAATTGGGATTGGACTATGTGTTGTATGCCATTGGAGTCATAAATCAAGTGTACCTGGTTTTAAGACAATTTTTGCAGCAGTCATGAAACAAATCATTGCAGGCAGTCATTAAGAAAATCACATGGCTGTTAAGTCAATCCAGCTTCCCCCTCGCCAGAATTCAAAAATGGCTGCAAGCCTCATTCACCTGACCACAGGACGATGCAATCAGTCATAAATGTGAGTCCGTTGGCCAGTGCCCAAATTGTGATCACGTCACCGCAAAGATGTGGTCACGGTCGTAAGCGTGAGCTTAGGTCATAAGTTTGCTTTTTCCAGGGCCGTCGTAGCTTTGCAGTTTGGAAAAGGGACGGTTGTAAATTGAGGACTGTTTATATATTGCTGCAGTTGTACCTTGGCACAGATCGTGCAAGGGTTCCAAGGAGGTGTAAAATATCCATCGGGATAGGTATCTCCAAAGTGTTGCTAAAGTACAATTTCCAACAGCTATTACAACTGGCAATGCTTCCTAGCTTCCTAGCAAGACCCAGGATATGTTTCCTGGCCTAAATGCTTTTGGTTGCTTTGATGTTGGTTCCCCTTGGCAGATGTTCCCCTTGGCAGATGCATGCTATACTCCTGTTCTCCTTTATATTCAGAACCTATGAATAAATGCATAAGGAGGTCTCCCAACAGCCCCCGTTTTCCTAAGCAGAGCAGAGAGACCATCATCATATTACTGGCAGGACCTTTTCAACATCTGTGGGCCCTAAGCAACTGCCCGTCACTGCCAGCTTCTGGTGCCAGCTGTGCTCAAACTCACCATAAAACCTTCCTCGTGATCACCGCCTCTGGCACAGAAAGAAGAGCACGGCAATTTATACATTCTGCAGAGAAATTACAAATATTAATTTTTAAAAAAACAAAATCATTGACTAAACAGATGTCCTCAGTTACAGAGATAGGCAGATGCATAAATGCGTGAGAAACTCTTGAGCGGCAACAACATTAAACATGTGTTTCGTTAGAGCAGCCTCCGTCTACTTGTGTTCTCCAGCTCGGCTGCGATCAGAGGACATTTAGAGCTATCAAATCTGGACTGCAAGAAACACCCCAAACAGCCCCTAAATTGCAGCAAAGGTTTTTAATATTTTTGTCATGACATCTAGAGCAGGGCTTTTCAACCTTTTCACCCATTGTACCACTTTTAGGATATGGCAACATCCGAGTACCACCAGTCGCCTAGCAAGGTGTCAAAAACTTGATGACCCCCCCCCCCAAAAAAAAGACAGCTGAGCAAGACACCTGCCTGCCCACCTGGCGGCGCTCTTCCTCCTGTTCGAGGTTTTCATTGTTGTGAGCATTTCTGTTGAGGATTGGCAGTGGGGGTGGGGTGGGGGGAGTGTTTGGTTTTTATTCCCCCCGTCTGCTGGGTGGTTGCAACAGGTTTTGGTCACTTCACATGACCCTGGGACACTGTGACCGTCATAAATATGAATCAGTTGCCAAGCATCTGAATGTAAATCACAAGACCCTGGAGATGCTGCAACATTCCAGCTGATCGGCGCTTCTTCTGGGCTCAGCGGAAGCGCCAGGATCAGTGCTGCTTTCCAGCTGATTGGTGCTTCTTCGGGCTCAGCAGAAGCACCAGGATCAGCGCCAAGCTCCAGCTGGATCCTGGTGCTAATCTTGGCGCTTCCACTGAGCCCTGACAGCCCCAAAGAAGCACCGATCAGCTGGAAAGTGGCACTGATCCTGGTGCTTCCGCTGAGCCCTGACAGCCCTGCAGCTCCAGCCCTCTCTCGCTCAGGCTTGTGCGGTGCTGCCACCGGTTCACCTCATTCCCCTCCCCCGCTACCACTTTTCTAGGATGGTCGCGTACTACCTGCCAGGTGCCAATGTACCACAGGTGGTACCTGTACCACTGGTTGAAAAGCCCTGATCTAGAGATCATCCTGAGCTTTCAGCCCAGCTCTGGTGGCTTCATCAGAATCTCCATCCAGCAAGGAATATAAGATATTTTTTTTAAAAAAAATATATATTAACAAACAAAATGAAAACAATTAAAGATACGTTAGTGTACCTACGCACATCCCCTTAGGAACTTCTTAAATATGGAGTGAAGTTCACAGAAGTTAAGTTGGAATTAAAACTGTGAAATTTAGTAGTTGAGACAACTGAATCAGGTAAGATATTCCCAATTTTGACAATAAAATCAGGTTTTTTACAATTGTGACCACATGACCCTGGGGAGGCTGCAGTGGTCGTAAATGTGAAAAATGGTCATAAGTCCCTTTTTCCCCAGTACCAATTGTAACTTTAATCAGCCACTAAGTGAACTATTGTAAATTGAGAACTACCTGTAACAGTCTGGATTAACCCTGGGATTAATGATAAGCAATAGCATGTTGTCTAGTCAGAAATGCTATGCAGACAATGGCTTACTGCAGGGGTCTTCAAACTTGGCCCTTTTATGACTTGTGGACTTCAACTTCCAGAATTCCTCAGCCAGGCACGCTGGCTGGGAAATTCTGGGAGTTGAAGTCCACAAGTCATAAAAGGACCAGGTTTGAAGACCCCTGGCTTAATGTGTGGAACTCCTACTTTGAAGTAGCAAGGCTGTTTCCCGGATATGTAGATTTCACTTATGTTCCCACCTTTTAGCTATTCAACTCTTAATGCCTCATAGTAGAATCCATTAACTCAGGGGTCCCCAATCCCCGGTCCATGGACCAGCACTGGTCCATGGCATGCCAGCAACCGGTCCACGCAAACAAGTGAAGGCTCATCCGTGGGATGCAGACAGCATGCAAAATCATGGCCCCTCCAGTCCACGGAAAAACATTTCTCCACAGAACCGGTCCCTAGTGCCCAAAAGGTTGGGACACACTGCATTAACTAGCCTCTGAAGGTATGGAAGAGTCATTCGGTTCTAACTGGGCCTTTGATGTTTGACTTGCTCTTCTTCTTGTTGTTGTTAGTTGCGAAGTCGTGTCCGACCCATCGCGACCCCATGGACAACGTTCCTCCAGGCCTTCCTGTCCTCTACCATCTTCTGAAGTCCATTTAAGCTCACGCCTCCTGCTTCAGTGACTCCATCCAGCCACCAAATTCTCTGTCGTCCCCTTCTTCTATTGCCCTCAATCTTTCCCAGCATTAGGCTCTTCTCCAGTGAGTCCTTCCTTCTCATTAGGTGGCCAAAGTACTTGAGTTTCAACTTCAGGATCTGGCCTTCTAAAGAGCAGTCAGGGTTGATCTCCTCTAGGACTGACCGGTTTGATCGCCTTGCAGTTCAGGGGACTTGCAGGAGTCTTCTCCAGCACCGTAGTTCAAAGGCCTCCATTCTTTTGCGCTCAGCCTTTCTTATGGTCCAGCTTTCACAGCCATACATTGCAACTGGGAAAACCATGGCCTTGACTATACGTACTTTTGTTGGCAGGGTGATGTCTCTGCTTTTTAGTATGCTGTCTAGATTTGCCATAGCTTTCCTCCCCAGGAGCAAGCGTCTTTTAATTCATTTCCCTCAAGTGCTCAGATAAATACAGAGGTACACATCCTGAAAAATCCTGCCTTTGACCAGAAACATAAGAGGGTCTCTTAAGGCACTTAGAACTGTTGCATCCGTGAGGGCTAATTCATGCTTTCAGCCAAATGCACGAATAGCCAGCGTTTCTTTCTGAATGTAATTCAGTGTGAAGAATACAGTTGCAAAGAGGCAGTTCATGCAACAGGAGAGAATATTTGTAGTCAGGGTTGAACCGTGGGATCCTGGGTGTTCTCTGAGCTTGGCTGTTTCCTTGCAGATGTTTCATTACCCAACTGAGTGACATTTTCAGTGCTAGAAGGGAGTGGGGCTTACTCTCCGATGTTGTTATCTACTTAGGTAATGAAACATCTGCAAGAAGACTACCAAACTTAGTCAGCACCAAGGACCCCATAATACAGAGCGAGATGGAAGCCAAAAAGATACAGAAAACCCTTGCTCTTTGTGGCCATCTAATGATCATCCAGATTTTTGCAGCCCAACTAATGAGCTGGAAGAATGGTCAGTACTATTTCAGAACTATGATAGAGTTACCATTATCTGGGGTAGGGGGAAAAATCCAGTCAACAGAGCAAAGAATCTGTGTTCCTTACCTACGTTTCTGCTGTCAGGTATAGTAAGTCTAGGAAGTGTAGAACAGGGGTCTTCAAACTTGGCCCTTTTATGACTTGTGGACTTCAACTCCCAGAATTCCTCAGCCAGCATGCCTGGCTGAGGAATTCTGGGAGTTGAAGTCCACAAGTCATAAAAGGGCCAAGTTTGAAGATCCTGGTGTAGAAGATCACTCGTGAATAAACTTCTTAGTTGTCTGATTGGTGAAGACATGGATGCAAAGCCAGGATTGTGCAGATGAAAAGAAGAGACAATAAGAGCTTTTGAGTCATTTCTAGTTGTGGGTTGTCCAACACTGGAGGTTTTAAAGAAGAGCTTGGACAACCATTTGTCTGAAATGGTATAGAGGAGGGGTCTTCAAACTTGGCCCTTTTATGACTTGTGGACTTCAACTCCCAGAATTCCTCAGCCAGTGTGCCTGGTTGAGGAATTCTGGGAGTTGAAGTCCACAAGTCATAAAAGGGCCAGGTTTGAAGACCCCTGGTATAGGGTTTCCTGCTTGAGTAGGAGGTTGGACTAGAAGACCTCCAAGGTCCCTTCCAACTCTGTTATTCTGTTAATGCAGTGGAAATCTGGGCTACAATTAAAAGACAGCAAACTTTCATTCCCACTGTCATTTCAATACTGATGCAGTACAATCTGCTGGGGATTTTTGATGCCAACCCCTATATTTGAGGTCTTTATCATCCCAGTTCAGGCGGTTTATTAGCCTGTTCGTGGGATTACCAGCTCCCAAGTGTTCTTCAATCTTGCTTATCAGCCGACATTAGTAAGGCCCAGGAGGTAAACTCCAACTGCTAGATTCTCGTTTTGTAATTTCCCAGTGGGAGTCGTTGTCTGCAAACAGCGGCAAAAAGGGTTAGAGTCTTAATCTTTGTTCTTGTTTTCCTGATGATAATATCTGCAAAAATTATAAATTGGAAAATCTCTTTGAAATGCCTGCAGAGAAAAGAATATTCAACCAGAGGCTACAGCTGTCCTTGAAAAGAGAATGTAGAAGTATGTATGGAATAGCTTCCAAGCCAAACATAGAATATTTGAGGGAACTGAGACCTAAATATGGCTTTAGGACAGGTAGCCCGGAATTTGAAGAGCAATTATGAACTACTAATAACACTGGCAGCTTGGTGGAGTGCCTGTCTATAGTATAGAATAAGATTTTTAGGTCTGTTTCCACTTGTTTGATTGCTGTTGGGTTTTCTCTGTAGCTCAGTAGACAAGAGATAAAAATCCTTCCAAGTCTGTTGAGTGCACAACAGAGTCTCCTTGACTACCCCTACAAGGATTAAGCATAAAATCAATCAGGACTTCTGGACATAGGTCAGTAAGAGATTCTTACTCCTATCAGTTGGGGGGTCCTTGGTGCTCTCTGATCTTGGATGATGTTGGGAATGCAGCATCTGCTAGCTTCTGATCAACTATGACTAATGTATAATGTGCTATATGAACAGGACCTACTTACATAAAAACATCATCACTCAGTTCCTGGGCTGTGGCTTTGTCACTGTTTAGGATAATGAAGATAAAGTCTCCTTCAAACTGAAGTGAAGTCCAGATGACTTCATGGATGCTTGCTGTAGTTTTCTTGATAATACGGAAGTGGTTTATCAGTCTATGATCAGTTGTGGTCCTTGGTGCTCTCTGACCTTGGATGATGTTACCTAGTTGGGTAATGAAACATCTGTAAACCAAGCTTGGAGAGCATCAAGGACTCCACACCTCAATCCTAAACTACAAATACACTCCTCTATTAGTTACTTCTATTAGTTTATCTGCAGAAAGAAACATGACAAGTTAAAGAAGCAATAGTGTCTCCTGCAGCTCTCTTTATGCTAATCGTCTCTCTCTCCCATCCTCACTGTTCCCCATAACTATAAATTATGAATCTTCTTTGGTAGCCTTGTACATATTGTTGTGCTATCCAGCTAACTCCAATGAGAGCTTTAGAGCAGATTGGTGATCATTCAGAAATGGAGCTTGACCAGATGAAGTCAATGGCTCCTGGAATACACCTAGTAGTTAGTGCCACCCTTGGAGCACTTAAGGCCCTCTATTGATATGGAATGACAACAATCTGCGAATCTTCCAAATCAGCAGAAGATATAATAATACACCAGATAAGCACTTATCATCATAGTGGAAAAGTAAAAAAAAACAAACAGTTGGCATAAAAAACAAGTTCCAAATCCAATTTGGGATTGCTTTCATCCTGCTGAAATGAATTATCCAGCAATCTTAATGCATTTGTTTCACGGAAACATTCGTTTGAACAAAACCTGAGCAGGAACAGTGCTATTTCTGTACCATATGCAATAATAACCTGAGGCATTGGAATAAAATTCCTCTGGCCTCTTTGACAATCAGGGCACTATCAAAAATACTTTAATTTGGCTGTCAGCAATAAAGTCTAAAGCCACCAGGCAGCTTAAAAGACTCTACCCCATCTAATGTTATGGGATAGGTTTATGTTCCAAGGTCTCAATGCACAAAGTGGACCGAGACCTTGCTGGCTGAAAATCCTCTGGATAGATCAGGAAGAGACCAGGGAATCATGAGATTAGCCACCCATGTCTAAAATAATAAGCTTTCCAAGGTTGATGGGAAGTTCTGTGTTGAAATTCCGATGTAGAATTTTGCAATGGGAATGCATTTGATTCCCTTTGAACGTTCCATGTTGACAGGCTCATGTATTGTAGGCAACCTTGGCTCTTTTATGACTCGTGGACTTCAACTCCCAGAATTCCTGAGCCAGGAATTCTGGGAGCTGAAGTCCATGAGTCATAAAAGAGCCAAGGTTGCCTACCCCTATGCTAAGACAATTTTGGCAACAAAATAGTTACAAGCATCAGGAAGCTAACAGTTTCCCCTTCCAAATTAATTAAGCGTTCAACCCAAATCTCATGAGACTTTTGCAGGAAGCCTTGTCAATTTTCAGCATACCTGCGCAAGATTTTCTGTGATAGCGATATACCGATGTGAGCTCTCGGAATAAGATTGCTGAAGTCTTTGGAGAGTTTAGCCGTTCTAAGTTTTCTTCATTTTTCTTCCCTTTTAGGCCCCTGACACTTGAAAAAAAAAATGTTGATCTAAGTCATTACATGGTTCCTTGAGTCTGCTTTATCTGTAATTTAGAGATCCAGACACGATGACTTTATATATAAAACCTGACTTTATGATTGCCACTGCGCGTGAAGTCACACCGATTTGTTCAACAAATCACAGCCCGAACTGTGGATTCACATAATGTATGAATCCACCTGCCATGGCTTGAAAAACATTGGACGTATTGCCAGATTTTTTTTTTCTAACGTACATATTTTTTTGCAAAAAGTATGACTCATATTCCAAAAAGTACAGTTCTATCAATTAAAACTTTAGAGCAATCTGCTTCAGCTTCCTGGACAAAGATTTAGTTCAAGACTGTAGACAGTATAGAAGAAAAGGCGACCTAAATTGTCCACATATTTTAGCTCTGCATTTTTCCCTATGGTGGTGGTGATTGGTGATTGGTGTTTGGTGATGGTGATGGTGATGATGGAGGAGGAGGAGGAGGAGGAGGAGGAAAAGCAAGTAGTTGAAAGCATTAATGCAACTGAAAATAAATTCTCCCTAAGGATTGCTGAAATACTTGACAGGTATTGTAGAGAGGAAGATTGCCACAGAACTAAGAAAGACAGGTGAGTCTACTCAGGTTGTTCCCCATGTTCTCACCATGGAGTAGATAGAGGAAGAGGATCTATCTTTCCTTAGCATATTTCTTACACACTTGAACTTGTGAGTTAGGAGTGCTCAACCAAGGACATCTCCCACAGAAAAAGGCCCAGAAGGCACCTCTTGGTTCAACTTAAGTTTCCTGGCTGACAGGTCAGAAATATCCACCAGCATCTCTCCAGCTGCTGTATCTATAAAGGGAAACTTTCTAGGCAGCTGAAGGCAATGACTGAATGAAGCTAATGCATTTTCTTGCACCCAAGCTATTGAAGTCACTTCAGTTTTGTACTGTGGGAGAGATGAAAGAGAGAGTAATTTTGTGTAGATCAAAATAAAACCAACCGACAAAATGACACATCAGTGAACGGGACAAAATCATAACAATAATATATATTCATCGTGGTGAGGATTCTATGTGCATGATCAGTGCTGTCTTGTACCAATAAAGAGAGCGCCACAATATCAGAGGCAGCACCCACTGCTCCATGCCAACTTGCTCTGATCTGCCAAATGTGAACAAATATATTATCTACATTATGTGTACAAATATGATTCAATGGCAGCTGCTGGTGAAATTTCTATAATTAGAACTCTATATAGGATATAGACATTTTAGAGGGATGGTGCCAATTCTCAACAATATTGTGTGGGCTACAAGTGCTTGTAATTATTTTTAATTTGCAAATCAACTGACAACCATTTGGTTTTTGGGAAAAAAAATGTGTGAGTGTTTGAATTTGTTTTGTTTTTTTTTTTTAAAAAAAAAAATAAACTAAAAATATAAAACATTGTGCCGCATTAAAACGATTAAAAAAAAAAACACTAGAGAATGTAAAGTTCTTCTTTTGATGTGAATTGAGATGGATTTTTTCATTAAAAACAAACCTTAATCTTTTTATCAGCTGTTTCTGCTTTCTTACTTGTACAAATAATAATAAACTGATGATGATTATGATGATAATGTAATTTATTTCAAAAAAAATACATTTGCTTGTTTCTTGGTTGCCTACTATATCTTGTTATAGTCGGTGTTAATGTAGAGTCTGATAATTTTTGAACAATATTAAAACAAAAACCTGTGATAAAACTTCAGCTTGGATTTTTTTTCCCAAATCTCTCTATTTCAAGCTTATCTTTTCCTGCAGATGGGTGATAGCAAACACCCTTTTTATTTTTTTCCATAATTGCAGTTATAAGAACACTTATTTAGCATTTCACAATTCATATTAGGTATCAAAGTGCAACAATTAATCACAAACCAAGGAAAACTGGTATCAAAGAGTCTGACTGTTATACTATAAATACAGACTGGGATCTTAAGATTTAAGTGATATGTGTACTCCTGAATAAATTTAATAGCATTTATTTCATTTATTTACATATAAAATTTGGAGACTGCCCATCTCACTCAACAAGCAACTCTGAGTATTTGGAAATGACTTTGGGACCTACAACCACACACAACTGGAATATAAATGGTATCTGAGACCACCCAAAGGGGGAGGGTGTGGGAAAAATTTCAGACGATCTCCTCCCTAGTTTTTTGAAGAATGGTTACAGGAATTGGGTATGCTAGTTTAACGAAAAGGAAGGACTAGGGGTGACCTGACAGCAGTGTTCGAATATCTAAAGGGCTGCCCCAAAGAAAAGGGGGTCAACTTATTCTCCAAAGCACCTGAAGGCAGGACAAGAAGCAATGGATGGAAACTAATCAAGGAGAGAAACAACTTAGAAAGAAGAAGAAATTTCCCGACAATGAGAACAGTGGAATGGCTGGCCTTCAGAAGTTGTGGGTGCTTCCTCAATGGAGCTTCTGAAAAAGAGGTTGGACAACCATTTGTCTGAAATGGTATAGGATCCAATTTGGGTCGGTCATCGGGACCAAAGGTTTTCTCTTCCAAGCTTTCAGACAAATGCCGGAGCTCATCCTCAGGGAACTTCTTACTCACCAGAACAGCCCAATCCACACATTCTTGAGAAGTTCCCCAAGGATGGGCTCCAGCAGAAGTCAAAAAACTTGGAAGACTAAACCTTTGGTCCTGATGGATCTTGCAAACTTATCCTGGGACAAGTATATTCACCTTCATTTGTGAAATGGTATAGTTAGGGGGCTGGATTGGAAGACGTCAAACGTCCCTTCCAATTCTGTTGTTTTGCAATTCTGAAACTTAAATGAAAAGGAGGTAAGAAATACTTTTAGTCATGCAAGATTCTGTTACTGTAACCTTACAATAAAGACCAAGCTAGTCCTCCTTCTTGTGTTTCTTGTCAGGACCATTGTGCAGGGATTGACAGTAGATAGGCAAGGGATTATGTTGAGAAATATCTTAAAAGTGTTAAGGAAACATTCTTATAAGGCTAGCATCTTCCAGCACCTTTCTGAGGAACATCTCCATAGCTAGTTTACCCACCCACAGAAATGTTTTTAGAACATAGAACATAGAGTTGGAAGGGATCTTGGAGGTCTTCTAGTCTAACCCCCCGCTCAAGCAGAAAACCCTGTATCATTTCAGATAAATGATTGTTCAGTCTCTTTTTGAGAATCTCCAGCGATGGAGCACCCACAACTTCTGAAGGAAAAGCTGTTCCACTGGTTAATTGTCCTCACCGTTAGGAAGTTTCTCCTTAGTTCTAGCTTGCTTTTCTCTTTGATTAGTTCCTTGATTAGCATAATAATAATAATAATAATAATAATAATAATAATAATAATAATAATAATAATAGTAATAATAATAATAATAGTAAAGTTGGAAGGGACCTTGGAGGTCAGCTAGTCCAACCCCCTACTCAAGCAGGAGAATCTATACCATTTTGGACAAATGGCTGTCCAGTCTCTTCTTAAAAACATCCAGTGTTGGAGCATTCACCGCTTTTGGAGGCAGGTTGTTCCACTGGTTAATTGTTCTAACTGTCAGGAAGTTTCTCCTTAGTTCTAGGTTGCTTCTCTCCTTGATTAGTTTCCACCCGTTGCTTCTTGTCCTGCCTTCAGGCACTTTGGAGAATAGCTTGACTCCCTCTTCTTTGTGGCAGCCCTTGAGATATTGGAACACTGCTATCATGTCCCCCCTCGTCCTTCTCTTCGTTAAACTAGACATACCCAATTCCAGCAACTGTTGCTTATATGTTTTAGCCTCCAGTCCCCTAATAATCTTTGTTGGTCTTCTCTGCACTCTTTCTAGAGTCTCAACATCTTTTTTACATCGTGGTGACCAAAACTGGATGCAGTATTCCAAGTGTGGCCTTACCAAGGCCTTGTAAAGTGCTTTGGAAAATAGTTTGACCCCCCTCATCTTTGTAGGAACCCCTCAAATATTCAAACACTGCTATCATGTCTTCCCTAATAGCCATACCACAAATCTCACTTGGGAGAGGTAGGCAGGAACATCTAGACAAGCATCTCTGAAGATGAATTTACCGTCTAAGGTGGAATCAACAGAGAGAGAAGCTAACTTGGACCCTAAACAATTGAACTGGGTCCAGCGGTGAACTATAAGCCAGGAAAATGTGTGAGAAATAGGGAATATGTTTAAATTAATCAGACAATTTTCTGAGCATTTTCAAAGCTGGCCACATCAGTACATGTTGTAGTAATCCACAGAAAAATGTATATTTAAGTATCTCTGCTAGGTTTTTAATTAGAAGTTCCCAATAATAGCACAGGGGTTTTAACATATTTTTTTAGACTATGGAAAATTTACACACACACACACACACACACTCCAAAAATCCTAAATTATTGTGGGGGTTTTGCCTGAAGTCTTTCCCAAAGCCTCGTCAAGTTCTTATGGACCCTGCAGTTTCCACAGAACACAGTCTGAAAAAAGTAACACTTTGCTGTAAGAAGCAAACAGATGAAACGCATAGCCAGCTTCTCACTGTGCATACTGAGATGACCCCCTTCCCCCCCCCCCAAGCTCACAAACAGGATATAACTGTCAGCAATAGTCCTATTTGGGTGATTAGCATCAGATCAAGTAAACAGCAATAATGGAGATTGTCTCATGAGGCTGTTTGGTAATAGAGATGAGAAGTTTCTTGAGCATGTATTTAATTTATTGATCTAGTGCCATGTTACAGTTTTGTAGCTACTATTTCATCCACTTCTTTAAAGTAGAAGCTGGCTAATTAGATGATAAATAGATGATGATGATGATGATGATGATGATGATGATGATGATAGACAGATGAGAGGAGGGGCAAGAAGGCAAGCAGGCAGACAGACAAATTATAAGTAGATAGTATATATGTACATAGGTAGTTAGGCAGTTTGGAAGGAGAGAGAGAGAGAGAGAGAGAGAGAGTCAGACAGGTTATAGAATAGAATAGAATAGAATAGAATAGAATAGAATAGAATAGAATAGAATAGAATAGAATAGAATAGAAGCGACCTTGGAGATCTTCTAGTCCAGCCCCCTGCTCAAGCAGGAGAACCTATACCATTTCAGACAAATGGTTGTCCAATCTCTTCTTAAAAACTTCCAGTGTTGGAGCATTCACAGCTTCTGGAGGCAGATTGTTCCACTGATCAATTGTTCTAACTGTCAGGAAATTTCTCCTTAATTCTAGATTGCTTCTCTCCTTGATTAGTTTCCATCCGTTGCTTTTTGTCCTGCCTTCAGGCGCTTTGGAGAATAGCTTGACTCCCTCTTCTTTGGGGCAGCCCCTGAGATACTGGAACACTGCTATCATGTCACCCCCTAGTCCTTCTCTTCATTAAACTAGACATACCCAATTCCAGCAGCCGTTCCTTAGCCTCCAGTCCCCTAATCATCTTTGTTGCTCTTCTCTGCACTCTTTCTAGAGTCTCAACATCTTTTTTACATCATGGTGACCAAAACTGAATGCAGTATTCCAAGTGTGGCCTTACCAAGGCATTGTAAAGTGGTATTAATACTTCATGTGATCTTGATTCTATCCCTCTGTTAATGCAGCCTAGCACTGTTTTGGCTTTTTTGGCAACTGCAGCACACTGCTGGCTCATATTTAAGTGATTGTCCACTAGGACTCCGACATCTCTCTCACAGTTACTACTATTGAGCAAGGTACCACCTATATTATACCTGTGCATTTGGTTTTTCTTGCCTAAATGTAGAACCTTACTTTAGTAGTACATTGCAGAATGTATTCATATGTTAAATCAACCAGAATAGAGCTGGAAGGGATCTTGGAGGTCCCTTCTCAAGTAGGAGACTCTATACCATTTCAGATAGGTGGCTGTCTAGTCTTTTCTTAAAAGCCTCCAGTGATGAAGCACCTACAACTTCTGAAGGCAAGCTGTACCATTGATTAACTGTCCTCACTGTTTAGGAATTTTCTCCTTAATTCCAGATTGCTTCTCTCCTTGATGAGTTTTCATCTATTGTTTTTTGTCCTGCCCTCAGGTGCTTTGGAGAATATGTTGACCCCCCTCTTCTTTGTGGCAGCCCCTCAAATACTGGAATACTACTATCACGTCACCCCTAGTCCTTCTTTTCTTTAGTCACTAACTCCATTGGTCGAGGGGTCCACACCAAAAGTGTTCAACGCCAGGGCATGTTTGGGAAGTTGAAGGGATGAATTAGGAATATAATAGCAAATAACTTTATCAATACATCTGCTTGTTAATGGATCTCCCAGAATTAGCCACCATCACCATGGCAACCATTTTGTGCGAGTTCCCCATCACATTCCAAATCATTGACCACAAAAGGTTGGGGATTGCTGTCCTACTCCTATCAGTAGCTATCAAAGGTCCCCTCTTAGCGCATTGTGGGCAGAGACACATAATGAAAGGCAAGCTCATTCATTATTATTAACCTTTCTTTGAAGAACCTCTCCTGAATTTTTCTGAAAGTTCATGAATCTATCCTAGGGAAATTATGGACCTTCTACTGTACACCAACTGAACTACAACTCCCAGGATCCACCTCTAATGACTTTTAAAACCGGAACTACTGAGAACAGTAGTTCAGCAACATCCGAAGGTCCGCAGGATCCCCCATCCTTGTATTAGAACAGGGGTAGACAACCTCATGGACTTCAACTCCCAGAATTCCTGAGTCAGCATAGCTGACTCAGGAATTCTGGAAGTTGAAGTCCATGAGTCATAAAAGAGCTGAGGTTGCCTACTCCTGTATTAGAACAACAGAAATCTGGATTTGAAACCCTATTTGGTCACAAAGGGTTATGGGGTAACGTTGAGCTCCTCTTTATGTTTTACCCTAACCTACACAGCAGGTTCTTTGTGTAGTTCACAGTTTTGTGGTAAAGCTCCCACAGAACCACCTTAAACACTGTGGCTACCATAACTTGAAGTCAATCTGGGATCTTTTTTCCAAACCTAATGATTGTTGTTGTTGTTGTTATTATTATTATTATTATCATTACTATTATTATTGATAATGATAATGATAATAAAAATAATAATAATAGAGTTGGAAGGGACCTTGGAGGTCATCTAGTCCAACTCCCTGCTCAGGCAGGAAACCCTGTACCATTTCAGACAAATGGCTATCCAATCTCTTCTTAAAAACTTCCAGTGTTGGAGCATTCACCAATTCTGGAGGCAGGTTGTTCCACTGATTAATTGTTCTGTCAGGAAGTTTCTCCTTAGTTCTAGGTTGCTTCTCTCCTTGATTAGTTTCCATCCATTACTTCTTGTCCTGCCTTCAGGTGCTTTGGAGAATAGCTTGACCCCCTCTTCTTTGTGGCAACCTATGGAAGCAAAACTATATGGCGCCTTTTAAAAAAATCCTGTCATTTCCCAGCAATGTATTTCAACTGTAACTCGGCAGTGCTAACAGACTGATCATGCACGCTTGAGGCTTTGAAGAGAGTAACAATGAGTTTGTTCTTCTCTGATTAAATACCGCTCAAAACGGACACAAATCACACTGCAATCAATAACGGTAAATGCAATCTTGGAAACCGGCAGAGAGAGAGATGTCAAGAAAAATAAAATTTGTGGAAGGCAAGTCACCCTGTGCAGTGGATAAGCAGTTCTCAAGATTACTAAAAAAAACCATTGCATTTGATTCTTTCGCCAAGCTATGATTTAGATTCTGCCTGGGTTTTTCTTTTTCTCACTCAGCAAAGGGTTTTTCTTTTTTCTTATTTTCAGCTGGGTTCATGTGCCTTTAATAACTACACGATAAGCAGAAATGCCACAGAGTTCCATTCGTTGTGCCTGCATGCTAGTCAACGCTCACTTGGTCATAGAACGGTTCAATCTACCTAAGTCGCTTTTTGGGCTAAGGATACGAAGGAAGAAAATGAAAACATCCTAGCCAGGAAAGTGTAATACAGATTTGTGATCACAATTGAGCCCAAAGGTTCTGTTGCTAAGTGAGACAATGAAGTGAATTTTGCCCCATTTTACGACTTTTCTTGCCACAGTTGTTGAATGAATCAGTTGTTGTTAAGTTTCTTGGCCTTGGCAACTTTAAGATGAGAATGGACTTCAGTTCCCACAATTCCACAGCCAGCATTCTGGCTAGAGATTTCTGGGAGTTGAGGTTCACATATCTTAAAAGGGTGTTGCATGCTGAAACATCTTGACACAGACAGTTTTTTCCCTCATGCCATCACTCTGCTGAACACCTAATTCCCACAGCACTGTCTTATGTTTAAAGCAGGGGTGTCAAACTCGCAATGTCATGTGACGTGTCGTGAAATATCACGACTTTTTTCCCATTGCCGGCAATGGGTTGGGCATGGTTTCGCCATGACGCATCCGGCCCATAGGCCGGCAGTTTGACACCCCTGGTTTAAAGAGATATTTACACATGTAGTAGGGCTGTATTACTATTATCCTTCTCCTACTGGTATCTTATGATTGTATTACTTTGTTGTTTGTATGTATATTGTGAGCTGATGCACTGGAGACAAATTCCTTGTGTGCCCAGTCACCACTTGGCCAATAAAGAATATTCTATACCAGTGATGGTGAACCTTTTAGAGACCGAGTGCCCAAAAACTGGCCCCGCCCCTACTCTACCTCCTGCCCCGCCCTCCACCCCGCCAGCCCACAGGGCCATTCACTGCCTCCAGGGCCTGCCGCAAATCACCCAGGCAGCCCAGCAGCACCATGATGGCCACGCCCTCTGCCTGTGCCCCGCAGCATCAACTGTGCAGGATGTGGCATGAGGGCAGAGTCTTGTTTACGCTGCCTGGCTGCCATGTCCTTGACTGCACTGCTCCGCGTGGGCCACGCTTGGGGGCGACTCTCCTCCAGGGGGGCTGCTGGTGAGGAGAGGGTCGTGGGGAGAGGCGAGGCTGGGGCAACAGCACGTGTGCCCACAGAGAGGGCTCCGAGTGCCGCCTCTGGCACGCATGCCATAAGTTCGCCACCACTGTTCTATACTGTTCTGTTCTGTTCCATCCCGTCCTGTCCCATCCCATCCCATCCCATCTTTATAGGCTTATTATTCTGTGTGCTGCACCCTGACATGCTGAAGAACAAGTCACATGGCATTCTTCCTGATTTGAAGAAGGCTATCATTCTCTCCCCTCAATAGATTTTTTTTGTCCAACCTCTATGATTTTCTGATTTGTACTTTCAGACCTGCAAGACTGATGTCAGCCTTTCCAGGTAGAAAGCAGATCTGCTAATTCTACTTTATTGTAAGGCCACGTTAACAAAATCTTGCACGTCTGAATGTATAGATTTCCCACTGTCCCAAGGTCTTTCTCATATACCATTATGTGCCTCCAAAAGAGGATGGACCCCCTTAAAAGAAGATTGGAGTTGTCTGCAGAGATGACAACTCTCTTTGTACTGTTTTTATAGTTTTCTGTCAAAACAATAAATACACTACTTAATTGAAACTGTCAGAAATCCATTTGCTTCAGGGCCAGTAAGTAAGGTTTGTTTTTTTATTTTTAAGCTCTTTTAGAGGCTTTTCCACCTGTTGATCAAGTTATGTGCTGCTTTAAACAAACAAATAGCATGGATACACATGAGACTGCCATAGCTTAATATTTAGCAAATAAGCCATTATGGGGATTTCCTTATCTAAGGAAGTGGCACAATCAAAATGCCAGCAATTATTGCTGAGATAAAATTCCCCTAAGTATAGAATCAATGCTAAGTTGAACTCCAAGGCAATTACCTGTATCCTGCTAGGCTAAGCCTTCAATTGGAGATCTTAACCCATCTGATAGGGGACTACAACACAGTTAAAATATTCCCTTCTATCCCTGTGATAAAAATGATACAGAAATAGGGACTGGAGCAGTCAGTGGTTACCAGATTCGCATTGCACTCATATCAGATGCACCAAAATGCTTCTGAGTTGAAAGGATTAGCCGTTGACATCAGGGGACGCCCAATAGGGGTGTCCTTTCACGTCCCTGCAGGAGCTGGAGGGAATGACTGGAGCTCAACCCCGCCCATGGTAGCACTCTGGACTCAAACACCGGCTTGCTAACCTCCAATCCAGGGTCCTAACCGCGCAGACCACTGTACTCCTGTTACCAGATTAACAGATGGAAACTAACTAAGGAGAGAAGCAACCTAGAACTAAGGAGAAACTTCCTGACAGTTAGAACAATTAACCAGTGGAACAACCTGCCTCCAGAAGCTGTGAATGCTCCAACACTGGAAGTTTTTAAGAAGAGACTGGACAGCCATTTATCTGAAATGGTATAAGGGTTTCCTGCCTGAGCAGGGGGTTGGACTAGATGACCTCCAAGGTCCCTTCCAACTTTTTTTAATTATTATTATTATTGTTATTGTTGTTGTTATTATTATTATTATTATTATTATTATTATGTTGTTGTTGTTGTTGTTGTTGTTGCTGTTGTTATAATTCATAAAACCATTCAGACACCCGTGGTGGAATTTATGATCAGTCCTATGATACTGTGCTAAATGTTAGGGTTATGCACACATTATTCAAAATTGCTTTCAACCTCACACAAGCATAGCAATTCAGTAACATAGCCCTTCCACATCAGCCGGGGGGGGGGGGAGTTTGGTTTCTTTAAGCATTATGGTAAGTTTCATTAATCTACTTTTTTTTAAAAAAAAAAAAAAGTATTTTCATTACAATTTCTTTTTAAAAAAGCACCAAAAATAGTGCACAAACACCAGTCACAAAAAAGCAGTATCCAACAAAGTAATTATGAAAATGCAATATCAAAATAAACAAAAAGAGAGAAAAAGATCCTAAATTAACACACCAAATTAATGTACATTGCCTAAAGATACCACAGATTGACTTAATCATACAATAAATAGGTATCAAAGTGGGCAAAATCAAGGCGGTGAAATTCAAGGCAGAGGGCAATGCATTACAATAGGTTATATATTTTTTTATTTCTAGAAGAAGAAAAAAATAACCCTTTCAGAAACAAGTAATGTATTGTGAATCATTCTAAATCAGATTTATCATTTCTCAAGGTCACGTGAAGCTTGAAAGCAAAAAAAGAAAAGAAAAAGAAAATGGAGGCCAGTATTATAACCGTTGATTTAATCCCTGCGCCAGATCCAAAGGATATTATAATTCATACAGATGTGTTGAAGCTGCTGACAGCCCCTAACTAGGCTTGATTGATCTTGAAAAAAAGCTAATCAGGCTTGAATGTAGTTAACCAGTGGAACAACCTGCCTCCAGAAGCGGTGAATGCTCCAACACTGGAAGTTTTTAAGAAGAGACTGGACAGCCATTTGTCTGAAATGGTATAGGGTTTCCTGCCTGAGCAGGGGGTTGGACTAGATGACCTCCAAGGTCCCTTCCAACTTTACTGCTGCTGCTGCTGCTGCTGCTGCTGCTGCTGCTACTACTACTACTACTACTACTACTACTACTACTACTACTATTATTATTATTATTATTATTATTATTATTATTATTATTATTATTATTATTATTATTATTATTATTATTATTATATATTGATGGGAGACTACCAGAAAAATCATGCAGCTACAGGGTAGCCAGGAAATCAAAACACATCTCAAAAGAAACACATGTTGCAAGAACTTTGCAAGGGCATGTGCATTTAGCCAGACAAGAGTCAAGCTGAGCCTTTGTGTATTATAAACAGTACAGCAATAAACAGTCAAGAAATACGCCGCAGACCAGAATTTGATAGAGCAGCTGCAAAGACCTCAAAAACATATTCAGATGCTGGGATGTGTCTATACCTACCAAGATCAGAATTATGCAGGCAATGATTCTGCTATGAGACAGCTGTGGGCTGCAGCTGCCAAAAAAAGCCAATGCAGTCCTAGGCTGCATCAAGAGGGATAGAATCAACATCATTTATAAGGCCTTGGTAAGATCACATTTGGAATATTGCATCCAGTCGCCATGATATAAAAAGATGTTGAGACTCTAGAAAGAGTGCAGAGAAGAGCAACAAAGATGATTCAAGGACTGGAGGCTAAAACATATGAAGAACGGTTGCAGGAATTGGGTGTGTCTAGTTTAATGAAAAGAAGGACTGGGAGTGACATTTATTTTATTTTATTTTTATTATTTGCTGCCCATCTTACTACATACAATGAATGGTTGCAAGAACTGGGTATGTCTAGTCTAGTGTGAAGAGAAGGACTAGGGGCGACATGATAGCAGTCTTCTAATATGTGAGAGACTGTCACAAAGAAGAGGGGGTCAACCTATTCTCCAAAGCGCCTGAAGGCAGGACAAGAAACAATGGATGGAAACTAATCAAGAAGAGAAGCAACCTAGAATTAAGGAGAAATTTCCTGACAGTGAGAACAATTAATCCATGGCTTGCTTCTAGAAGTTGTGGGTGCTCCAACACTGGAGGTTTTTAAGAAGAGATTGGATCACCATTTGTCTGAAATGGTATAGGGCTTCCTACTTGAGTAAGGGGTTGAACTAGAAGACCTCCAAGGTCCCTTCCAAATCTGTTATTCTGTTATTCTGATACTTTGTGGAAAAGAAAAATGACTTTGAGGAAGCAGGATAGGAAGAGTATTTGCACCTTTGAACTTTGGTGTTGAGAAGGTTCATGAGAATATCGTGGATAACCAAGAAAACAAACAAATGAATCATAGAACAAATCCATCCCCAAGCATAAATGACTTGACTCAAGTTAACATATTTTGGACACATTATACAAAGACTTAGCTCTCTGGAGAAGGTTTTGATGAAGGGAAAGATTGAAGGACACAACCAGCAGCAAGATTGATGGACTCAATTGTAGCAGCAACGGGGGCACTATTAGAAGGCCTGAAGGACCAGGTTGAGGACAGACTTGCCTAAGGAAAATGAGATGCCTGGCTCAACAATAACAATTGTGAGAGGGATCTAGGCATCCTGGTAGATCACCTCTTCAGTATGAACAGTGTGTGGCAGCAGCCAAAAAAGCTAATACTAAACCTTGGCTGTATAAACAGAGGCATAGAATCAAAATCACATAAAGTATTAGTACCGTTTTCTTAGTAAAATCACACCTGGAATACTGCATCCAGTTTTGGTCACCACATTATAAAAAAGATGTTGAGACTTTGGGAAAAAAAAGTGCAAAGAAGAGCATAAGACGATTAAGAGCCTGGAGACAAAAACATATGAAGAACGGTTGCAGGAATTGGGTACGGCTAGTCTTGAGACAAGGACTAGGGGTGACATGATAGCAGTTTTCCAGTATTTGAGGGGCTGCCACAAAGAAGAAGGGGGTCAACTTATTTTCCAAAGCACCTGAGGGCAAGACAAGAAACAATGGATGGAAACTAATCAAGGAGCGAAGCAACCTGGAATTAAGAGAAATTTCCCAACAGTGAGGACAATTAACCAGTGGAACAGCTTGCCTTCAGAAGTTGTAGGTGTTTCATCACTGGTGGACAGCCCCTATCTGAAATGGTATAGGGTCTCCTGCTTGAGCAGGGGGTTGGACTAGAAGACCTCCAAGGTCCCTGCCAGCTCTATTCTGATTGATTGATTGCTGCAGTTGCCAAAAAAGCCAACGTAGTTCTAGGCTGCATCAACAGAAATTGCGGGAAATGATAGTACCACTCTATACTGCTCTGGTGATGCTGCATCACCACGAGTCAAAAAAAGATGTTGAAGCCTAGAAAGAGTGCAGAGAAGAGCAACAAAGATGATAAAGGGACTGGAGGCTAAATCATACGATGAGGGAACTAGGTATGTTTAACCTAATGACGAGAAGATCCAAGAGTGACATGATAGAGTCTTCCCATGCCTGAAAGGCTGTCACAGGGATGAGGGCGTCAATTAATTCTCCACAGCACCTGAGGGCAAGAAAAAAAAACAAATGGATGAAAACTTGTCAGAGGGAGAGTCAAATCTGGAAAGAAGGAAGAATTTCCTCTCAGTGAGAAAGATTAACCAGTGGAACAGCTTGCCTCCAAGTTGGAGGCGCTGGAGGTGTTCAAGAAAAGATTGGACAACCATTTATCCAGGATGGCATAAGGTCATCTGCCTTCCAGCCCTAGGATTCTATGAGTTGACACTGAGTTGCAATGGCACCTATCAACCAACCAACCTTTATATAGTATTGCTACGTTTGGCTAAAAATGCAATGAGGAAATTGGATGCTTAAGGGTTCAAAGAGAAAGAGACCATGTAAATCCTACATTTGTGCAAGATGACAACCATCAACATGGCTCACTGCCCGTGTCTGCTGAGGTTTGTTGACCATGGGAATCCAAAGCCTTCTGAAGGAGAAGGAATCTTACCCCTGTCCCAAAGGTGCTTTTTCAAAAGGCAACGGGATGTTCTTAGTTTTTCCTTGAAGAGGTTTCGCTTCTCATCCAAGAAGCTTCTTCAGTTCTGAAAACAGTTCTGAGAACTATAGAAGCTTCTTGGATGAGAAGCGAAACATCTTCAAGGAAAAACCCGGAAAAGTCCAGTTGCCTCTTGAAAAAACACCTTTGGGATCACCATGACCTGGATGACTGAGAATCTCCACAGATATCTTACCCATGGTTTCTACTCACAACCTTACTATGAAAATAATGTTATGATATACACTTCTCAAATGTGAATTATTCAACAGGCAAATGTATCACATCTGTATTATACTGTAGGTTTAATTATCATCATATAATAGATTCCCGATACCCATTTCAGTGCAGAGATGCTGAACTACTTCAATATCGGGTTGATTCAGCAATCTCGTGCATTTATGCAGCACATGAAGCATTTTATGCAATCATAACTCTTAAGCACCTTTTTCGCCTATTCCCTTGGCATAATAATTAAGTAGTAAATGTTCGACAAAATATGTTGGAGGTTCTTTTACATTGCTTAATGCTAATGAAATTCTCCTGGATAGGTGAGAATATTTCCTGCGCAGATTAATTGATTTTCAGCTATAAAATGATCAAACTCAACACAATTTATTAATGGGGTGGCATAGCAATCTTGATTAATTATGTTAGCAAGAGGTACTTGTACTTGTATTACCAAGTACAACACATAATGTTGGAGGAGTGAAGGTAAAGTTTTTAAAATTCTGTCCCTATGCCTAACATGGCTTATGAGGTTCTTTCCTGTTTTTATCAGTGTGAAAGTTGAAAAGAATCAGACAAATCAAGATATTTATACTGCATTGGTAAGAACCCATTGGAATATTGCATCCAGTTTTGGTCACCACGATAAATGTTAAGATTAAGAGTGCAGAGAAGAGCAACAAAGATAATAAGGGGTCTGGAGACTAAAGCATACGAAAAACAGTTGCAGGAAATGGGTATGTCTAGTCTAGTGAAAAGAAGGACTAAGGGTGTGTGGGAAGTCAGCCCTCCCCCAGAGAAAGAAATATTTTGGGGAACATTAAAAAGGCAGAATATTATATTTCCCCAAAGGAAAAGCAGGCCCAGTTTTTCTTAATAGCCCCAAGCAGAAACTAAGCAGGCCAGCTCTGTAGAAATGCAGATTTGATATTCCCATTCAGCCCCATTCATGAGCAAATAGTACCTGCAGAAACCCATTCAAGACCGGATTTTTTGAAATCCCCTGCAGCAAAACTGATAGCTAACAACAGCTGAGTGATAGAATTAGAACCAGCAATCCCTCACCCAAAAAAATCCAACACAGGACATAGTCATGAGCCACAGTCCCAAGGAAGCAGGATATGACCTTTAGGACATAATAGGATTAACCCACCACCATCAGAATACTAAAAGGGCACAATGAACCTCAGGTCAAATTTCATGACACAAGAACAGGAACAGAAAAACTCCAAACATAAAAGCCCAAGAAGGTATAAAAACCCATCACTCCCAGCAACATGTGGTCAGTTGCTCCAGAGCCTCATGTCTTGTGGTTCTGCTCTTCAATAAACAGTCTCCATTTTGTTTATTCCCGGCTTGGACTGGACCCTGATGAAGGTTTTTTCTTTCTTTCCACAGGTGATAGCAGTCTTCCAATATTTGAGAGGCTGTCACAGAGAAGAAAGGGGTCAAGCTATTCTTCAAAACACCTGAGGGCAGGACAAGAAACAATGGATGGAAACTAATCAAGGTGAGAAGCAACCTAGAATTAAGTGAGAACAATTGACCAGTGGAACAGCTTGCCTCTAGAATTTGTGAGTGTTTCATCATAGCAGTTTTTTAAGAAGAGATTGGACAGCCATTTGTCTGGAATTGTATAATGTCTCCTGCTTGAGCAGGGGTTGGACTAGACGACCTCTAAGATCCCTTCCAACTCTTGTTATATTTTCCTCTCTGGAGCAAAATATATGAACATTTCCATACAGGAGGCCAGGATACCAGAAAGGATATCTTCAAGGAATGGGGCTAAAAAAAAAGTAAAAGAATTTAAAAATAACATTGATCTAAAAAAAAAAACATTAAGGAGCAATATGGAGGAGTAACTACCTAGTCAGAGGCTGAAGCATGAGAAATAAACTCAATGGCTTGTGAAAAAGCAAAGAAATTTTGGGTGCAATGCAAAGATACTGAGGATTAAATACTGTGATGAAACCAGAATTATTTATTTTGAGGCTTATGGATGCTGAACAAGAAAAGAAATACTGTGTGAGAAACTAATATTGTATATGGTAACTGTGGCAAGATTATTGTACTCACAAAGATGGAAGAATAATGAAATACCCACAGTAGAAGATTGGATTATAAAACTGACAGAACTTGCAGAAATGGCAAAGGTGACCAGTTCAGTCAGGGGGGGAAAATGATAAAAGCCTTCTTTTAAAAGATTAGAAGCCTTATATGGGCTTTTTGCTAAAAGAAGAAAAGTTTGAGCTGATAGATTTATGGATTTGGGAATTTAAAAGGATTAATTTTTTTATTTGTATTGTTTCATTCCATTACTAGTGCTATTTTTACATTTTTTATCATTTTGTTTGTTTTATTTTTGTGAGTCACCCATAGTAGCCCCAGGGTATGGGCAGCAAATGGATGAATGAATGAATGAATGAATGAATGAATGAATGAATGAGGGGAAGGGAAAGGAGAAAGAAGGGGAAGGAAGGGAGGGAGGGAGGGAGGGAGGAAGGAAGGAAGGAAGGAAGGAAGGAAGGAAGGAAGGAAGGAAGGAAGGAAGGAAGGAAGGAAGGGAAGGGAAGGGAAGGGGAAGCCAGTTTGATATAATGGTTAAGATGCTGGTCTAGAAACCAGGAGACCGTGAGTTCTAGTCCTGCCTTAGGCATGAAAGCCAACTGGGAGACATTAGGGCAATCACCAGGTGACACTTCGTACTACTCCCATTTTAGGCATAAAAGCCAGCCGGGTAACTATGGGCCAGGCGACAAGTGAGTTCTAATCCCGCCTTAGGTATGAAAGTCATCTGAGTGATCTTGGGCCCATCACTCTCTCAGCCCAACCCACCTCGTAGGGTTTTTGTGGGGAAAATAGGAAGAGGAAGGAACATTATTTATGTTCATCACTTTGAGTTATTTGTAAAAATAATAAAGGCAGGATAAACATCAGATAGATAGATAGATAGATAGATAGATAGATAGATAGATAGATAGATAGATAGATAGATAGATAGATAGATAGATAGATAGATAGATAGATAGATAGATAGATAGATAGATAGACAGATAGACAGATAGACAGATAGACAAACAGACAGACTAGATAGATAGATAGATAGATAGATAGATAGATAGATAGATAGATAGATAGATAGATAGATAGATAGATAGATAGATAGATAGATAGATAGATAGATAGATAGATAGATAGATAGGGATAAATTTTCCTTCTTCCAGGATTTTCAACTTTATTTCTAGCCTCCTATTTACATATTAATTGGACCTGATCCTGTTTAGCTTCTGAATCCACATAAGCTCCCTCCCCTGCTATCACTTAAGACTTAAGAGATCGATAGTTAAGAAACATAAATTGCATGGAAACAATTCATGCCCGTTCTGCTTTTCAGTTCTGCTCAAAAACTCTTGAATCCTGCACCGCCCCACCCCCCCACCCATCATACAGACACAGAATGCAGAAAGAGGAACAGACGGATTATTTTAAACGATATTAAAATGATACTGTCTTTGTTAATAGGTAGAGCTGGCTCAGAAATAATGAGGAGGGGACAGAGAGAATGCGTCGGTCAGTTATGGAACAGTGTCCAAGAAAATATATCTTCAATGTCTTGTGTGCCTCCGTGTGTGTGTGTTTGTGTGTGTGTGTGTGTGTGTGTTTCTCAAATTTATTTGTGCAGTTTACTGTATAAACAGCTCTTTCTCAAGGTCATGGAGAAAACCAAGCATGTCGGAAGAAGTTGGAAAACAATACAGAAGCAGTGAAGGGAAAGGGCTGCCCTCCTCAAAACCATCTCCCAGGGAAACGGGCTTTTAAAAACATGAAGCTTTTTCACCATAATTCTATAAAAATAATTTCTTTAAAAAAAAAAAATCCACCTTCCTAGAAGTTCAGCTTCTAGATGCACTGCAGTTATATATGCACTGCAGCCATTAATGATTCTGGATTGAGAAGTACAGGTAGTCCTCAACTTATGACGATGGAGCACCAAATTTCTGTTACTAAGCGAAACATTTTAAAATCAATTTTGCCCCATTTTATGACCTTTCTTGCCACAGTTGTTAAGTGAATTTTGCTCCATTTCACGATCCTTCGTGCCACAGTTGTTATGTGAATTTCGCTCCATTTTATGCTCTTTCTTGTCACAACTGTGAAGTGAAACCACTGCAGTGGTTAAGTTAGTAACACAGTCGTTAAGTGAATATGGCTTCCCTACTGACTTTCCTTATCAGGTGATCACATGACCCTGGGGCACTGCAACCGTCGTAAATATGAGTCAGTTGCCAAACGCTTGAATTTTGATCATATGACTTATGAGGATGTTGCAACGGTCGTAATCATGAAAAACGGTCACGCGTCGCTTTTTTCAGTGCCTTTGCAACTTTGAATGGTCACTAAATGAACTGCTGTTGAGGACTACTTGTAATAATTATGTACCTCCTTGCTGTCATCTAAAGCTACTGCAGGTTCTGGGGCAGAGGTCTTATTATCCTAATTAAGGTGTTGGACAGAAGTTGGGAGAGCCAAATTCAAGGCTCTATGAATATGTGGACTTCAACTCCCAGAATTCAGTAAATCAATGACTATGTGGACTTCAACTCCCAGAATTCCATGCTGGCTGTGGAAACACTGCACTAGATGACTGTAGCTCATTCTCTTTTCCAACCTACAGATAACTGGAGGAGTGAAGATGGAGGAGCTAGTACTCTAATGGCCCACCTTGACTTCCCGGAGGGAAAAAAAGCAAAATAAAAACCCAGTGGATCCATATAAAGAGCTTCCTCCAATCAACTTCCCTCTGGTGTACAGGTAGTCCTTGACTTACCACAATTCATTTGGTGAATGCTCAAAGTTATGATGGCACTGCAAAAAAGTGACTGTTTTTCATACTTACGGCCATCGCAGCATTCCCCACGATCATGTGATCAAAATTCAGACGTTTGGTAACTGACTCATATTTATGACGGTTGCAGTGTCCTGGGGTCGTGTGATCCCCTTTTGCGACCTTCTGAACAAGCAAAGTCAATGGAGAAGCCAGATTCACTTCACCACTGTGTTACTAACTTAACAATTGCAGTGATTCATTTGACAACTGTGTCAAGGTCATAAAATGAGGCAAAATTCACTTAACAGCTGCCTCACTTAGCCACAGAAACTTTAGGCTCTGTTGTGGTTGTAAGTCAAGGACTAGCTGTATTTAGACTTCAGTTCTCAGGAGGAGCCTCGTCTCCCTAAATTGATATTTAGGAACCTTCCAGAAATATTATATTCCAACTTCCATCGTTCTTCAGCCAACATAGTTGGAGAAAAGGAGAGAATTGTATGGCTCCAACGGTCTTGTCTCTTCAGCTCTAGCCAGACAATACTACTCAAGCAACGGAATTGTTTTATCTATGCTCATCTCATTAGATTATATTACTCCTTAGTTAATCAAGACTAAAAGCTTCAGGGCTGCCTCCTTGAATTATGTTTTTAGATGGGTATGGAAAAAGAGAGGGAGGAGACTCTACTTGCCTGTTACCGTAGCAACAGGCTGAAGTTTCTGGAATGTAGAATCAGTTGCTAAGATGCATATATATAAGTTACTTTTTTCGGTGCCACTGTAACTTGGGTCACTAAATGAACTGTTGTAAGTTGAGGGCTACCTGTATAAATGAAAAATGGAATGCCATATGTATTTTGCTAATATATTACTGTGTGGAAAAATGAGAAATAAAATAGAAGTATATTTTCCTTTGACAAGAGATCCTGAGCTTTTGAGTTACTGTCGTGTTACAGAAAGAAATTCATCAAGCTCTGTTGCTCTTGTTGAGCTTTGCTTTGTGTTGCTGCCACCTTCTCCCCAAATTGATTTTATTTGGTTTACACCTACAATCTCCTCTCCTCAATGGTGGGTTGCATGCTGGTTTGTAAGAGACGCTTGGTAATCAAGATCGGTGTGGAGAAGACTGAATGACATATTGCCCAGAGAACTACAACTGGGTGGAAGGTAAAAGATGAACAAGGAGGAAGCTTTGGTTTTTTATTTTTTTATTTTTGATTTGAGGAACAGCTTGCCTCCAGAAGTTATGGGTGATCCAACACTGGAGGTTTTTAAGAAGAGATTGGACAACCATTTGTCCAGAATAGTACAGGATCTCCTGCTTGAGCAGGGGGTTTGACTAGAAGACCTCCAGGGTCCCTTCCAACTGTTATTCTGTAATTCTGATTTGCCCTGATGGGAGGCTTCTTGTGGGAAAGCTATGTGATTCACAGCATGAAGAAGACGTGCAGGATTCACCCCAAGTCCTTAGGCCACTTCCCAGCCCCTTCAGCAGTGGCTATGGCTGGAAAACGTTTCTGCATTTTTAATTTTAGTTGTATATTTATTCAGCTTATATGCCACCTGTCATGGTTCCGACAGATGAAACTCTTCAAAAGAACTTCGAGGCATTGTTTACATTAAAGAATCTTTTATTCGAGAAGCATAATATCGGCACTACATAACGGAAGCCGAAAACTGAATTCCCCTCCCCTGGGCACATAGTATCAAAGCACAATTCCCTCCTCCAACTAACCGTCATAAATCACATTCCCCAATTAGCTTGAAACGTGGGCTCTCTCCACAGCTCTCCAGCCCGCCAAATCGTTATCAACTCTGGACTCAGCAACCTTGAATTCCCACGACTTGAAATTGTAATAATAATAATAATAATAATAATAATAATATTATTATTATTATTATTATTATTATTATTATTATTATTATTATTATTATTATTATTATTATTATTATTATTATTATTATTATTATTGGAAGGGACCTTGGAGGTCATCAATCCAATCCCCTGCTCAGGCAGGAAACCCTATACCATTTCGGACAAATGGCTGTCCAGTCTCTTCTTAAAAACTTCCAGTGACTAACTGGACTCTCATCCACATCCCCCCTTCCAGCATCAATCAGCTCTAAAAGCAAAAGAGAAAAATGAATGCATTTCCATCTATTGTCAAAGCAATAACACCCGATGTTAGCAGCATTGACAACACCCCTCTCACCGATAAAACAATGGTAAAAAGATAACTATAAAAACAATGAAAGTGTTACTGGGTTTTAATTAAGCATGTGTTTTGGGAGATAGCCGTACACATTTAAATTTCTTCAAGCAACTCAGTAACCTTCATAAACCCAGGACGTCTTTACTCGTCACACTGTACCATAAAAATGTTTCGTTTCTTTATCTTTTCCCAGGCCCTCGTGGTTATTTTCCCAAGTGCTAGTTTGCAAAATATTCCTTGACTGCTTGTTCCTTTACTGTTGGTAGTTGATCCTAAATGGGAAAACTTATCCCTCATTTCAATATCTTCATTCTCAGTTCAAAGGCTGCTGCTATAACTTCAAAGGCTGCTGCTGCAACTGTTCTCATTAGTTTGGTCTTCTTTTTGTCTAATCTTAGTTCCATTTTTTTTTCCGCTGTACTCCTCTGCACTTCACAACTTTCATTACTGAAGCTTCCAGATAATTTGCATTTTCAGATAGCAGGGTCATCAGCTAATGCAAGTTAATGATGTCTCTTCCTCCAAGTTTAAAATCACAATTACCTTCAAATCCAACCTCATTCAGCGTATAGGAGACTGGAAGCTAAAACATATGAGGAATGGTTGCAGGAAGTGGGTAAATCTAGTCTAACGAAAGACTTGGCAGTTCCAATATCTAAGGCAGGAGTCCCCAACTCCCGGTCCGTGGACCAGTACTGGGCCGCGGCATGCCAGCAACCGGTCCGCACAAACAAGCAAAGCCACATCTGTGGGATGCAGGCAGCACACAAAACCACGCCCCCTCCGGTCCACGGAAAACCTCTCTCCACGTAACCGGTCCCTGGTGCCCCAAAAGTTTGGGGACCTCTGATCTAAGGGACTGTCATAAAGAAGAGGGAGACAAACCAAAGCACCTGAAGGCAGGACAAGACATAACAGATGGAAACTTATCAAGGAGAGAAGCAACCTAGAACTAAGGAGAATTTTCCTGACAGAACAATTAACCAGTTGCAGAAGTTGTGGGGGCTGCATCACTGGAGGTTTTTAAGAAGAGACTGGGCAGCCACCTATCTGAAAGAGTAAAGGCTCTCCTGCCTTAGCAGGGGGTTGAACTAGAAGTCCTCCAAGGTCCCTATTCAGTATTCTGGAGTGTGAAATGATACCTTTGTTTGTCAATCATATAATCATCCACTTCCAAAGTCTTCCTTGTCCAGTATACGGTAGGTATTTGCTGGATAGCTGGGATGTGCAGCTTAAACTCCCAGTACTGTTCATTCATTCCTCCCAGAAACATCTTCCCATCACCACTACCACCAGTGGGTAATAACATATGTAGTCTTTGACTGACAACCATTCGTTTAGTGACTGTTTGAAGTTACAACAACACTGAAAAAAGTGACTTATAAACACTTTTCACACTAACCTAGAACTAAGGAGAAATTTCCTGACAGTTAGAACAATTAACCAGTGGAACAACCTGCCTCCAGAAGCGGTGAATGCTCCAACACTGGAAGTTTTTAAGAAGAGACTGGACAGCCATTTGTCTGAAATGGTATAGGGTTTCCTGCCTGAGCAGGGGGTTGGACTAGATGACCTCCAAGGTCCCTTCCAACTTTATTATTATTACTATTACTATTATTATGTCATTAACAGCCGTTGCAGCATCCCCATGGTCACGTGATCAAAATTCAGATGCCTGGCAACCAGCTCATATTTATGACGGTTGCCTGTGATCCCCTTTTGCGACTTTCTGACGAGCAAAGTCAGTGGGGAAGCCAGAATCAGTTAGCAACCGTGTTACTCACTTAACAACTGCAGTGATTCGCTTAACAACTATGGCAAGAAAGGTCATAACGTGGGGCAAAACTCGCTTAACAACTGTCTGGTTTAGCAAGGAAAATTTTTGGACTCATTTGTGGTCATAAGCCGAGGACTATCCGTAGTACCCATCCACTGAAGTTTTTAACTGTAGGTCTTAGAGGATTTCATGCAAAAGATGGTCTGTCACAAAGCTGGAATCTTTCTGTAAGTGTAACAAATGTTTGTAGATTTTACCTCAGGAGGGCTGAGGCAAGAGAAAAACAAGTCACTCACTCATCGGTTCCAACCGCTTGGGAGCCGTCATAAAGAAAATATATCTAAACCCCGTTCTTTGTTTTGCTTGTCTTGTGGATTCATTTGTGTAAATTATTTAACGACTTCCAAAAATTAAGAAAAGAAAAACAGGAAAAGGTTCCCTCCGGAGGCTTTCTGTAGTGGAATGAGTGAGTGTGATATTAGCAAATCATCAAAAAGTGCTGGAGAACAAAGATAATTAAAAACAATCAAGGACAACAAAAGGGGTGGGGAAGAGAGGGAGATCTCAGTGGGGATGGTTGTAGATTCAGCTGTGAAAGGAAGCCAAATTCTCCTGTATGAAATGCAGAGACAAATTAAAATAAATCTATTTCAGCAAATCAGTCCTATAGACAACTTGGTAGGGTGTTATGAGAAAATTACATAACAGGAAAATGAGTGAACTATCAAGTGATTCAGATTTCCATCACAGCATACAAACACCCTTGAAAACCTCAGAAAATATATATATATGTGTGTGTGTGTGCATATATATATATACACACACACACACACACACATATACATATACATACACACACACACACACACATACATATATATATATATATATATACTAGCTGTACCCGGCCACGCGTTGCTGTGGCTCAGTCTGGTTAAATGGAAAAGAAAGAAAAGAGAAAGCGCACGTTTGCAATATGTTTAATTTCACAATGCTAGCGTGTGTTGCTTTTACGTCCAACAGATGGCGCTGTTTTTCAAAAAAAGCATGTTTTTACCTGCCACAGGTGTGACATCTATATAATAGTAGGTATAAGGTATATAAAAACACGTGCGTATTCGAATGCAATGTTGTGTCAAAATTTCAAAGCAATCGGTGAAGAACTTTCGGAGATTTAAGATTTTGAACAAACGAACATTTACATTTTTATTGATATAGATATGGAAAAGTTCTCCCAATGTTATTCAAGCAAGGAACCAACACTGGCTAGGCAAGCTACTGTTTATAAACAGGAAGCAAACCCCACACTTACTAGCATTGATAATGGTACCTCGTCAGGTAATGAAATGTCTGCAAACAGGCAGAAGACGAGGAGAGCACATCCATGACCACCAATCAGAAGTCAGGAGACATGACCAAAACTCCTTAATTTCACAGCACATAGACAGATTTAAAACCATGGTTTCAGCTGGGCTATTGTCAAGTTTGTCATGAAACTTAAAATTTCACAGCTGAGAAAACACACACTTCATCCTACCTGTATATCAAATATTTTTTCTCAGTTTACCAGTTTTGGCCCAGTTTGGTATAACGGTTAAAGTACTGGCCAAGAAACCAGGAGTTCTAATCCTGCTTTAGCATGAAACCAAGAGTTCTAGTCCTGCTTTAGCATGAAAGCTGGGTTGGGTGACTTTGGGCCAATCACCAGGAGATAGTGAGTTCTAGTCCACCTTAGCCATGAAATCTAGTTGGGAATCGAGGGAGGGAGGGAGGGAGGAAGGAGTAATAGCAATAGCACTTAGACTTATATACCACTTCACAGTGTTTTACAGCCCTCTCTAAGCGGTTTACAGAGTCGGCATATTGCCCCCAACAATCTGGGGTCCTCATTTTACTGACCTGGGAAGGATGGAAGGCTGAGTCAACCTTGAGCTGGTTAGGATCAAACTCCTGACACTGGGCAGAGTCAGCCTGTAATACTGCATTCTAACCACTGTGCCACCATGGCTCTAAGTAAGTACAGGCCGTCCTCGACTTACAACAGTTCATTTAGCAACCATTCAAATTTACAACAGGACTGACTTATGACTGTTTTTCACACTCATGATCATGTGATCAGCATCCCCATGGTCATATGATCAAAATTCAGACACTTGCCAACTGACTCGTATTTATGACAGTTACAGGGTCATGTCATCCCCTTTGGTGACCTTCTGACAAGCAAAGCCAATGGGGAAACCTCATTCATTTAACAACCTTGTTATTAACAACTGCTGTCATTCACTTAACAACTGTGGCAGGAAAAGTCGAAAAATGGGGCAAGCCTCCCTTAACAAATGTCTTATTTAGCAACGGAAATCTGAGGCTCGGTTGTGGTCGTAAGTCGAGGACTACCTGTAAGGGAGTGGGGAAACTGTAATCATTTACTATATGTTCATTATCTTGATCAGCGGCTACCCTCGATCAGTCCTCTGTTACAGATTCAGATTTAAATCTGCCTATGATGAATCCCCATGATTGGATCTTAAGACTGGTGGCAATTTATTTGTTGATTCATCGTGTTATACAACCCTCCATCTCGCATCACATTTATATTTATAATCTCCTATACCTGATTCTGGGCAGCCTACAATATGGTGAATTTGACAATATTGGAGAGACATCATCACACTGGCTAAGTAGAATTGTTACTAATTTACTCCTTTTTAACCTGGGGGGATGAAAACTGGGGAAGTCAGACATAGTATATCACGCCTTCCTAATGATTGTGGCAAAGAGAGAGAGAAAATTTCTTCCGAGATATTAAAAGAATATATATCCTGAGGTGACTATATGAATCTGCCCATTAACTTGGCCATTAATTTTTTGTTGTTGTTGTTGCTGTAGTGAAATACTTTTGCTTGTATTGATCTCAGTTCCAGTTTGGACATTCAGGATATTCTGAGCTGAAAGCTAAATCCACTGAAAGAAGGAAAGTCAGCATTTGTTGACCCAATTAAATCTCAATGTGCCTAAGTATGCTAAGTAGGCTGCCAATACCTGGATTTGGGTCAGGTTTTCATATCTGTGGAAGGTATGCTCCAGGGGGGATAATCCATTATAGTGTAATACCACTAGTAGTATCACTAGGGCAGGGGTAGGCAACCTTGGCTCTTTTATGACTCGTGGACTTCAACTCTCAGAATTCCTGAGCCAGCGTGGCTCAGCTTGGAAACCTCTCCCGTTCCCCTCAGCATGCCTGGCTCAGGAATTCTGGGAGTTGAAGTCCACGAGTCATAAAAGAGCCAAGGTTGCCTACCCCTGCACTAGGGGAAAGAAAGAAAGAAAGAAAGAAAGAAAGAAAGAAAGAAAGAAAGAAAGAAAGAAAGAAAGAAAGAAAGAANAAGTTTGGCTGATTAAAAAGGAAAGAAAGGAAAACTATTTTAAGAAAGAAGAGTACTAGTATTAGACAGGTGGGGTTGGATGGAAAATCTTTTTTGTGCTGGTTCGACTGTCACGTGCTGATCATCAATTAAAAAAGTGTTGTGACTTAACAACATCTTCCCAAAATATACTCTACCAACTATTACTGATTATATAAATTAAAATTACATCATTCTCTTGAGTCCTAAGTCCACCAGGTCTCGGAGTCCATCACCTGAAGCTTTTTTAGGATATTCCTTAGAATTCAGGTAAGTACTCAACTTATGACCACAATTGAGCCCAAAATTTCTGCTGCTAAGCCAGATATAGGCTAAGTGAGTTTTGCCCCATTTTACGACCTTTCTTGCCACAGCTGTCAAGTGAATCACTGCAGTTGTTAAGTCAGTAACACGGTTGTTAAGTGAATCTGGCTTCCCCATTGACTTTGCTTGTCAGAAGCTCGCAAAAGGGATCATGTGGGCCTGGGACGGTGCAACCGTCACCAATACATGCCAGTTGCCAAGCGCCTAAATTTTGATCACGTGACCCTGGGGATGCTGCAATGGTCGTGAGTGTGAAAAATGGCCATAAGGCACTTTTTGCAATGCTGTTGTAAGTTTGAACGGTCACTGAATGCATCGGTAAGTTGAGGACTGCCTGTATTGCAACTTGACCCTTTTGCAATTGGGAGATTTGCCCCAAAGAAATGAAGCGTTTTGGACGAGTCGTACTCCTTCGGATCTGTTCCCAACGCCTTCCTTTTGCAACTGTGCGATGAAGGCTGGAAAACAACAAAAATAACAAAGTTCCCCGGAATTACTCCAGCCCTTAGCAAGCTTGTCAGTACAATGTAATAATGAATAATCCATAGCCCTACAGGTGCCCACCCACAAATGTAGAAAAATTTCACTTAAGAGGCACTCTCTCTTGGCCAACTGCTGGCACAACGGCTTGCAGACCAATGCCTTGTGAGAAGGCTCCCGAGGAGCAGTGGGTGTAAAGGGGAAGCAAATTGTGCCTTAGTTCAATTCAACAATTCCCTCCCACACTGTGGGGGCTGTGCTTTGAAACTCACCCTGGATTGCTTTGCCCAATTTCCCTGAACTGCTCTTGGCAGTTGAAATTTGTGCTCAGGCGGTGCGCCAACACGTCTCCTGGAAGTTTGGACAGCTAAAGAGAGTTTTAAAAAACACAGGGATGTATTTATAGCATTTAGGCCCCCACATCGTATGATTCTTCACACTCAAGATGGCCCATCAGCCATACCTGGCAGCTGACGTGAAGATGATCTACCATATGGCTGGTCTAGAACTTGTGATAACACACCTTCCTGTTACAGCTGCAGAAAAGAGAGAGGATAACATAAAACCCTAGAGTTGAAAGGGTTTTGATGTGATACAGTCTACTTTAGCCCAAATTGGCAGAAATCCAGAGTGAAGCATCTGCAAAAGATGTAGTACGTTGGATTCAACGTAACTGATTGGAAATCAATTAGACTTTATAACAGAGCTGCATAAATCCAAACAACCACTAGATGGCAGGAAAGAATGAGAGCTTTCTGGATTTCTTACTGCCATCTAAGGACCACAAGTATGTTTGCAGTCCAGAGACTTTTTGTTGTTGTTAATTGCGAAGTTGTGTCCGACCCATCGCGACACCGTGGACAATGTTTCTCCAGGCCTTCCTATCCTCTACCATCTTCTGGAGTCCATTTAAGTTCACGCCTACTGCTTCAGTGACTCCATCCAGCCACCTCATTCTCTGTCGTCCCCTTCTTCTATTGCCCTCAATCTTTCCCAGCATTAGGCCCTTCTCCAGTGAGTCCTTCCTTCTCATTAGGTGGCCAAAATATTTGAGTTTCAACTTCAGGATCTGGCCTTCTAAAGAGCAGTCGGGGTTGATCTCCTCTAGGACTGACTTTACAGTAGCTTTAATTGACAAAGTGGACACTATTTCTTAACTGTTGCATGGAAATATATTTTGAAGGGAATTTCAAGGAGGGAAGGGATATTCAGGAATCTGAGGAGGAAATGTATCAGAGCCCATATACTTGCAGTGGAGAAGCTTAATCCACATTGAGCTAAGGTATGATCCACTATTCTCAGAGTTAATTTGGCTATACTTAGTGCTCTTTTCTATTTTAATTCACTTCTATTGGAGTCAGTTTGGCCTCAAGTGGTCTCAGTAGAAGAAAAAAAGAAAGGCACTGAAGAGGTAACGTGTCATACAAGTAGTTCTGGACTTACAACTGGTCACTAAGCAACCCTTTGAATTTACAACATACCTGAAAAAGGTTTTATGACCTGGACCCGAAGTTCTGATAGCCATCACCCTGAACGATCACATGACCACTGTAGGAGATGACCACGCTGAGCCTAATGGAGGGGTCAAATGTGTCATCAGTCTTGAGTTCCTTTACACTCACAAAAGATCAGTCCAGCCCACTTGAATTCCATTGACTCCTATCTACCACCA
>NW_015387981.1:57781-72185 GCF_001527695.2 Protobothrops mucrosquamatus | reverse complement strand
AGAAATAACCTTTAATTAAATTCTGTGGTCATGATTGGACAGCACTAGAGACTCATCACCTGATGTCTGAGAAGAACATCTGGCACCTTTGTGGCAGCTCCTAATGGCACAAATATATACTTCAGGTCTGAGAGATCTTTTTAAGTTCTACTTGGATTTCAATCTGTAACTTTCAGCATATATATACCAGATATTCAGTGACTATATATCCCTTTTATAGCCATGCTTAATACAGGAAGTCCTCAGCTTACGACCACAACTGAGCCCAAACTTTCTGTTGCTAAGCGAGACCGTTAAGTTGCAGGATCCAATCTGGGTTGTTCACCAGGACCAGAGGCTTGGCCTTCCGGGTTTTCAGACTTATGCTGGAACCCATCTTCCAGTGAACTTCTCTCTCAAGTTAAGTGAATTTACTTAAGTGAATTTTTCCCCATTTTACAATAGCAATAGCACTTCGACTTATCTACCGCTTCACAGTGCTTTACAGCCCTCTCTATGCAGTTTACAGTATCAGCCTACTTGCCCCCAACAATCTGGGTCCTCATTTTACAGTGAGTTAGCCTGCAATTCTGCATTCTAGCCACTGTGCCACCACGGCTCCAACCTTTCTTGCCACAGTTGTTAAGTGAATCACTGCAATTAGTGGCATGGTTGTTAAGTGAATCTGGCTTCCCCATTGACTTTGCTCATCAGAAGGTCGCAAAAGGGGATCACATGATCCCGGGACACTGCAACCGTCATAAGTATGAGCCAGTTGCCAAGTGTCTGAATTTTGATCACGTGACCATGGGGATGCTGCAACGGTCGTGTGAAAAATGGTCATAAGTCACTTCTTTCAGTGACTTCAATCAATAATTGAACTGTTGAAACCTGAGGACTATTATACTGCAATATCTGAAAATCGTGTTTTCCATCAGCTGCTTTTTCCAAGGATATGAGACTGAGGAGTGGCTTGGAGAACACCTCTGTTCCACACTTACAGAACGTACCTGCATAAAACACTGCATTTTTTCCTTGTAAAATCCTTCCTGATTCAGCGCCGTCTTCCTGAAAATTCAAACATGTACACGCACCATTGCTGTGTTTATCCTAATTACTCTAATTGCTACACAGTGGGGTTTGCAAACAATAGCAAACTCTTTAAACCACCTAATTGCGCCCGTTATATTAATTGCAAATGGCCCTGGACTTTACATTTCTTCGTATTGCAACATGTCTAGCTGAATCTGTTTTTGTTTTTGTTTTTGCTGCTCTTCTCCAAAGGTTAAGAGTCGGTACTAAAATTAGTATCAACCCTTCAGAATTCTGGAATGGGCCATTCAGCTCTTGATGCAATAAATTAATCTACCAGAAATTCAATCTGTCTGTCTGTCTGTCTGTCTGTCTATCTATCTATCACATTTATATGCCACCTATTTCATTTTCAAGCAACTCTGCATGGCTTACAACATCATAAAATAAGAATATAAAACAATTAAAGCATTAAGCACATAAAAAATATTGAGCATTAAAAATTAAACATTAAAGTTAACAACAAACTGAATAGAGAGAGCCCGTTTGGTCTAGTGATTAAGGCATTAGGCTAAAAAGCAGGAGACCATGAGTTCAAGTCCAGCCTTAGCAATGAAAGCCAGCTGGATGACTTTGGGCCAATCGCCAGGAGTCTGTGAGTCCCATCATAGGCATGACAGTAAACTAGGTGACTTTGGGCCAATCTCTCTCTCTCTCCCCCTCCAACACATCTCAAGGGTTATTGTTGTGGGGAGAAAAGGGGCAGGAAGGAGTATTAGATACATTCACTAACTTGAATTACTCATAAAGTATTAAGACTAAATCAAATAAACATTGCTATCCAAACTGTTCAGTAACAACGCCTGCTCAGTAGAGCTATCCCATCTAAACTGCAGAGTTTCCAAGGGCCTTTTAATCCCCCTCTTTGCTAAACGGAGCATAACCCCAGTTGAAGTTATTCCTGCCTAAAGATTTCTGAAAATACTAGTCAAGACACTAGAGTTATAAAGTCGAAACTTGGCAAAACTTGTACCTTTCCAAAGCAAAACCTGGTTTTAAAAAAAGCTACAGATTTTCTTGATTTAAAAAATAATAATTAAGAAATATCTTCTGTATGTAGACTAGGCAAGCTTAATAGGCCCTTCGTTTTTCCACTTGCCTTTTGAAAAATTTCCCTCATTGTTTGGAATACCTCTACAGAAATGCCGATGAAAATCACATTTTCCTGCCTGTCCACTTTCTCCACACAGAATTATTACTTGGCATTAAGCAGGTTCTGGGCTAATGAAATTTGTATATCGATTTTAATGATCATCAGTTTGTAGTGGTGATTTGCCAATCTGGCTGTTTTGAAGCTCGATGGAAATTTTTACAATTTCCAGTCAGTGTTCAGCTCACATCATCATTTTGCAGCCCTCGGCAACCAACAATTTATGAGAGAAAGTGCTGCTTTTTTGTATGTTATATAAAATGTGTGAGGCGGCGAGGGGAAGACTTATTATCATGGCACCAAAAGATGGAAGTTTGGGATCTCCCACAAGGATACAATATACAGGTGGTCCTCGACTTACGACCACAATTGAGCCCAAAATTTCCACTGCTAAGCAAAACAGTTGTTAGGTGAATTTGGCCCCGTTTTATGACCTTTCTTGCCACAGTTGTTAATTGAATCACTGCAGTTAAGTTAGTAACACGATTGTTAAGTGAATCTGGCTTCCCCATTGACTTTGCTTGTCAGAAGGTTGCAAAGGGTGATCACGTGACCCTGGGACATTGCAACTGTCATTAGTACATGTCAGTTGCCAAGTGCCCAAATTTTGATCACATGACTACGGGAATACTGTAATGGTCATTGTGTAAAAAACATAAGTCACTTTTTTCAGTGTCATTATAACTTGTCAGTTGAAAACTACCTCTATGTTCCTCAGTTTTCAAAGGATGACTAACCTAGAATCAACATGGCCAATTGCATTATGATTTCATGTGTTCAATGCCAACCGAGGGAACTGGGTTAATATATAAAACCATGGTTTAAATGAGTTGATTAAAAATGCAGTTTTAAGCCATTCTACCCTAATCTTGTGTTCTCAAAATGAGCTGAAGTCCCAACATCTGGAGAACATCAGGAAAAATAAGGAAAAATAAGGAAAAAGTATCTATCTTTGATCCTCCATTTTGGATTCCGAAGTGAATAGTAAGCTGCTAATAATTCTAAAACTGAGCTTGTACTTTTTAAATATGATGGGAGTGTCACAGAATTCCCATATCTGGTCATGCCATATTAAATGTACTCAAACATTGAACTTTAATAGCTCCTATAAAACGTATTCTAAGTTTCCTGAAAGGCATCATGATTATTCATCTGTGCGTTAGAAGTGGAAATCTACATGATTTATTTTCAGGTTTTCTAAGACTCCCTATGGATGATGCAAGGTTTGGGTTATATTTTTTTGGTGGGGGGCATGGGAACTAAGTCTGCTCAAAGAATGGATGACGTTAGATTCCAAACTTTAAGGAATAAAAGGCTATGCTCTTTGACCTTGTCAATATTTTCTTGCTACAAGAAAATATTCAAAAATGAATCATGTAAAGTGTGGAGTTTATTTTTCCAGGCAAAAAAATGCATAGGGCCAGCTACTTATTGGTTTATGCTTGGCACGGATGTTGCACTGTGTGACAATATCATTTCTTTGATTCCGTCTTAATGTTATAAAGCCAGCCAATAAGGGTTTATTAATAAACCACAACTAAACATACTGTGCTTGAATTTGAATTGAGGTCAGTGGTCAGGTTCTTCCATTCATGCCTTCTCCACAACCTCCATGTGCTCCTTGTTCTCATTAGGGGTGTCTGTAGCAGAGTGGACAAAACAAGGTATAATGGCATTTTTTAATGTCGCTTTTTAAACTTTTTCTGTTGTTCCTCTCCCGCACCTTTCTTTTCTTTTAATTTTGAATTTTGTTATTTTTTGGAAATTTAATCATTCTTTAAAAAAAAAAGTTATGCCAGCCACAGACATGCAGCTGAGGCCTTACTCCATTTTCATGTGTGTAACTTCCACTGTAAGTACAGGTCTTGAATTGCATTTACATAAGCCCAGCTTCCTGGGCACTAATTTATTACTTTGTAAGGTAGTCCTTGACTTACAACATTTACTGACCATTCAGAGTTACAACGGGACTGAAAAAAGTGACTTATGATCGTTTTTCACAACCTGTAAGGACCTACTGTACCTCAGCTAAGCCAGCCAAGAAAGCAGAACTCTTGAAACAGGCATTGTCTCAAAAGGAAAGGGTAGGAAAGCTGTGGCAGATCTAGACAGCATACTAAAAGCGGAGACATCACCCTACCAACAAAAGTGCGTATAGTCAAGGCCATGGTTTTCCCAGTTGCAATGTATGGCTGTGAACGTTGAACCATAAGAAAGGCTGAGCGACAAAGAATTGAGGCCTTTGAACTATGGTGCTGGAGAAGAATTGAGGCCTTTGAACTATGGTGCTGGAGAAGAATTGAGGCCTTTGAACTATGATGCTGGCGAAGACTCCTGCGAGTCCCCTGGACTGCAAGGCGATCAAACCGGTCAGTCCTAGTAGAGATCAACCCCAACTGCTCTTTAGAAGGCCAGATCCTGAAGTTGAAACTCAAGTACTTTGGCCACCTAATGAGAAGGAAGGACTCACTGGAGAAGAGCCTAATGCTGGGAAAGATGGAGGGCAATAGAAGAAGGGGACGACGGAGAATGAGGTGGCTGGATGGAGTCACTGAAGCAGTAGGTGTGAGCTTAAATGGACTCCAGAAGATGGTAGAGGACAGGAAGGCCTGGAGGAACGTTGTCCATGGGGTCGCGATGGGTCGGACATGACTTCGCAACTAACGACAACAACAAAAGGAACTTTTATTAGGGGCTAGTGACAGCAGGGATTCAAGGCGAGGTCTGGGGGGAAAACCCACTAAAGCAATATAATAAAAGCAGCATTCAATACGTTCTTTCAAGGTCTCTCTCCCTTTCGTTTCCTTCTGGCTCCTAGGCAAACGTCTCTTAGATAAGGGTGAGACATTCCATCACCTGGGGGAAGGGCATCATTTTGCAATCCCAAAAACTCCCCTCTCCAACAGAATGGCAGGTCACAAAGAAGGTTTACAAATTCAATATGCAAATGGAAAGAATACATTTCTTTAGGGACCTGACACAACCTTTGTAGCATCCCCGTGGTCATGTGATCAAAATCCAGATGTTTATGATAGCTGCAGTGTCCTGAGGTCGTGTGATCCCCTTTTGTGACCTTCTGACCAGCAACGTCAATGGGGAAGGCAGATTCACTTAACAACCGTGTTACTAACAACTGCAGTGATTCACTTAACAACTGTGGCAAGAAAGGTCATAAAATGGGGCAAAATTCCCTTAACAAGTGTCTCGCTTAGCAACAGAAACTTTGCACTCGATTTGGTCATGAGTTGAGGACTACCTGTATTTATTTTATTTATATCCCGCCTTTATTATTTTATACAGAACTCAAGGTGGCAAACATAACTTATAGTTCTTCCTTCTCCTATTTCTCCCCACAACCCTGTGAGGTGGGGTTTGGTTGAGACAGAGGAGGACTGGCCCAAAGTCACCAAGCCAGCTTCCATGCCTAGAGCAGTACTAGAACTCATGATCTCCTGGTTTATTAAAGAGTTTCACCATGGGACATCTTGATCCCATTATCTGTAAGAGATAAGGTGCCTAAGAAAGAGACACAGGGCCTTATCGATGATGATAAACACAGTTGGTAAACTTCCCCCATCTTTATCATCCTCTAAAGCAGTGTTTCTCAACCTTGGCAACTTTAACTTATGCGAACTTCAATTCCCAGAATTCCTCAACCAGCAAAGGATTCTAGGGATTCTGGGAGTTGAAGTTCACATCTCTTAAAGCTGGCAAGGTTGAAAAGAACTGCTCTAAAGAGTGATTGTCACCTAATTTCAGTCCAAACATCACTTTTTCCCCCAGTGGATGCCAATTATATCTTCAGCTCATCCTTAACTGTACAACCCTTCACAAATTATTTTGCCCCTTAATCCAAGGACGCCATTTAAGGGCACCATGATTACCTGCCCCCGAGGAAACCAGGATTTTGACAATGATTAGGAGTAAAAGCATAACAACAGTGAGCAATTCAGACAGCTAATTTTATATACAGTTTTCTGCCAGAGCAATTCAACTCAGCCATGGCAAAAAGCCCTTAAAACCTTTTTTGCTCTTTTTATTTCTCCCAAAATTTCAGATGCACTTTTAAAACTATTTCCTGCTTTACAGCCGTTGCCCCGTTTTCTTTCCTACTAACAGTACAGGTAGTCCTCAATTTACAACCACAATTGAGCCCTGTTGAAAGAAAAATCTTCATCAGGGTCCAGTCCAAACTGGGAATAATCAAAATGGAGACTGCTTTATTAACGGGTGGAGCCAGACAGAAAGATGACTCTGGAAAAGCTGGCCACATGTAGCAGGGAGTGGTGGGTTTTTATACCTTGAGGTTGTTTCCTGTTCTTGTTTGAGGTTTTGTATTTCCTGTGTCATGTACTTTGAGCTGAGTCTGAGTGTGTCCTTTTGGTATTGGTGGGTTAATCCTATTATGTCCCCAAAGGCCATGTCTTTTAGAGTTTGGGTGGGGTATGTAGATTTTAGAGATCTTTGTCTTCCTAATCTCATCAGCTTCTAGCTTCCTGCTCCCAACCTTCCTGAATGGATTACTACATCTGCATTTCTAAAAGCTGGTTTCTGCTGAGTTTTCTGGCTGTGGGGAGGGAGAAGTTTCTGCCTTTTAAAAATCTTCTCCATTATTCCNACCCCAAGGGGGAGGGCCTTCTCTGTGGGAGCTCCCACCCTCTGGAATGAACTGCCCCCAGAGATCAGGGTTATCCCTGATCTCCCTTCCTTTCGCCGCACCCTCAAGACTTGGTTATTCCAGCTTGCAGGACTGGCCTAGGGTAATTTTTAGGGGGGTTTTAATTATATTTTAAAATTTGACAAATATTTAAATATTCTTTTTAATTAATTTTAAATTTGTATTGTTTTGTATGTATTTTAAATAGATTGTCAGCCGCCCTGAGTCCTACGGGAGAAGGGCGGGATATAAATCCAAAAAATAAATAAATAAATAAATAAATAAATATATTCTGCCTTTTTAATATTTCCCCAAATATTTATTTCTCTGGATTCTTCTCGCAGCCCCAAATTTAAGTTGTTAAGTGAGACATTTGTTAAGTGAGTTTTGCCCCATTTTACGACCTTTCTTGCCACAGTTGTTAAGTGAACCACTGCAGCTGCTTAAGTTAGTAACACAGCCCTGAAGTGAATCTGGCTGCTCCATTAACTTTGCTTGCCCAGAAGGTCACAAAAGATGATCATATAACACACACACCCCCAACGCTGCAATCCTCATAAATATGAGTCAGTTGCCAAGCATTTTGATCAGCCAAGCATAACCATAGGGAAGGCCACAACGGTCATTAAGTGTGAAAAACGGTCATAAGTCCCTTCCTCCGTGCCCTTTTAACTTTGAACGGTCACTAAACGAACTGTCGTTAAGTCGAGGATTAGCTCTGCCTTCTCCTGACGACTCTGATTTGTGCCGCTGTTGCAAACTAACGTGGGAAACCGATTTGAATGCAAGAGAGACAAACTCTCCAGCAAAAAAAAAAAAGGGGGGGCGGGGAAACAGCTGAAATTCACCGGATCGATTCCGGGCAAACTGGATCTCTGTTCCAGGAATCCGCCCCGCAGTGGGGTGGGGGGGACATGCGCTGCAGCCAAGGCGCCGCACCAAACGTCTCGGAGCCCTGGGAAAGCGACCAAACAACCCTAGCCCTTCACACGTGACACGCAAGGGCGGGCCCAGCCGANGGGGACAGACAGGGCTCGGCAGGCTCTTGTGAATCCGGCGCGCCCGTTTCTCCGCTACGATCGCCCTGCGCGGTGCCATGGCGCGCTGGGCAGCCCTGCTCGCCTTGTGTCTGGCCGTCCTCCTGCAGGTCGGGCCATGCACGGCCGACACCCCGGCCAACTGCACCTTTGAAGACCTGGAGGGCACCTGGGTGCTCCATGTGAGAAGCGGGCAGGGGCCCCCGACCCGGGAGATCAATTGCTCCGACGCGGGTAAGTCGCGCGTCTTTCTGCTCGCCGCCTTTTGGACTTTTTCCTTCCTTCCTTCCTTCCTTCCGTTCTTCAGGAAAGAAACAGAAAAGAATCAAAACTTTGCAACGGGAAACAAACACGCAAGTTCAACCGTTCCCAGTCGATTTAACGCATGAGTGCTTTTTCCAAAAGGCAACTGGACTTTCTTGGGGGTTTTTTTCCTTTGAAAATAATAATAATAATAATAATAATAAGAAGAAGAAGAAGAAGAAGAAGAAGAAGAAGAAGAAGAAGAAGAAGAAGAAGAAGAAGAAGAAGAAGAAGAAGAAGAAGAAGAAGAAGAAAGTTGGAAGGGACCTTGGAGGTCATCTAGTCCAACCCCCTGCTCAGGCAGGAACCCTACACCATTTCAGAGAAATGGCTGTCCAGTCTCTTCTTAAAAACTTCCAGTGTTGGAGCATTCACCGCTTCTGGAGGCAGGTTGTTCCACTGGTTAATTGTTCTCACTGTCAGGAAAGTTTCGCTTATGGTCCAAAAAACTTCTTCACTTCATTTCACTTCACTCCTTGAGAAGCGAAGCGTTTTCAAAGAAAAAACCACAAGAAAGCCCAGTTGCTTTTTGAAAAAAAGCAGAAATAGAAATAGAATAGACAAGAGTTGGAAAGGATCTTAGAGGTCTTCTAGTCTATTTAACCTACCCTAGTTCCCCCCCCCCTGCAATAATCAGCTCATTGAACACGACTCGACAGGGCTAGTCATCTAGGTCGCCTCTCACCACCGAATTACAAATCCCATCGTCCCCAGTTTGTGTGAATATTGCTCATTGGAAGCTGTAACTAAACACAGTTTGGTGATGCCAGGCTAGGGCTTATCCCATCATGTTAAACCAAGTTAAAATGAGACTGGATCATTTGCAATTCAGCATTCTAGAAACATAATGGCTATCTTTTAAGATGAAACCAGTCATTCCCGTGACTCACGATATGGTTGATTGGTTTGGACCTTGTGGATTGTGCAAACAGAAGAATTGTTTTGACAATCTGGTTATGCAAACACTTTTCCTCCATTCCAATTCAGTGCCTCCTAATTCTCATTTTCCACTTGAACTGAAGAGATGCACAAACTTGGGGAATATATTTGGGTCTCAAAACCAAACCTGTTGCATTCAAGAAATATTTCTGGATCGGCCTTCCTTCAGCAGAGATGCTACTTGGAGCAGTGTTGTAGTTCCATGTTTGGGATAAAGGAACGCTTAAAGTCGCTTGATAGTGAGCTGGGCGGCATACAAATTTAATATTTTTTTTAAAAAAAAATAAGGAGTCTTCCAGTGATTTTGCAGGGCAAATATGCCAGAGTTAATAATTATGCCCCTGCTATCATTCATGCTCTTGCCAATTTCCTGTGGCCCATATTGCCACCACCCACCCCACCTTCTATCAGTTTGTTTATCTGCCTCTCCTTACCTCTCCCCCCTTGGTTAATGGCCTTGGCTTCCCTCCCCCCCCCCAATATTTGGCTTATCAGTCTTTAACTAGAGCAGCGGTTCTCAACCTATGGGTCGGGACCCCATTTGGGGTCGATCAACCATTTCACGGGGGTCGCCAAGCAAGGCTGTCCGCCATTTTTTTTCCTTTTTTGGCGGGTGCCTTACCTCCCTTGGGCTGGGCCAGCTGGTAGTCGGCCTGCTCTGTCTCTGCTGCTTGCCAGCTACGCCTCGGCAGGCGCAGGGGGGTGGAACCACGCATGCGCGGCGCTCCCAGGCAGGGAAAGTCCTCGACTTATGACCGGTTGGGTAGTCCTCGACTTATGACCGGTTTAGTCCTCGACTTACAACCGGTTTAGTCCTCGACTTATGACCGGTTGGGGGTCGCGGTATTAAAAAGGTTGAGAACCACTGAACTAGAGCAAGGGTAGGCAACCTTGGCTCTTTTATGACTCGTAGACTTCAGCTCCCAGAATTCCTGAGCCAACATGGCTCAGCTTGGAAACCTCTCCCTTTCCCCTCAGCGTGGCTGGCTCAGGAATTCTGGGAGTTGAAGTCCACTCATGTTCAGGGTTGTCCAACCCTGGGCACTTTAAGACCTGTGGACTTCAACTCCCAGAATTCCTCAGCCAGCCATGCTGGGTGGGGATTCTGGGAGTTGAAGTCCACAGGTTTTGAAGTGGCCCAGGTAGGATATCTCTGCTCATATCTCAATGCTGGCTCAGGCCAGCCACCCCCCACCCCAAATGAGCTGTCCATAGAGTATGTGTGCATAAGGCAGTATAGTTAATAACGGGCAATAGTACCTAACTCAACACTGAAGCCTCATTTAATTCAGCATACAATTAACTCCTCAATCTATTGATTAAAAACTTTGCAACTGGTGTCCTCTTTCCTATCCCCAACTAAAACTATAGGAACCGTGTGTTTTTTTAATCAGCAAAGTCCATCTGAAGTCCAAATTTGGGGAATATTTACAAGGAGGGGATAATTGCTTTGCAATATTTAGTATCAGAGGTATGTTGCTTTTTCCAGCGTCAAGGTTAATAGCTGTGGTTTCTCTTCATGTGATGATAGTAGGATGTTTTAAGCAGAAATTTCAGTGGTTTCTGCTTGGGTGTCAGGCCTCTTAAACTTCCTCTTCTTCCTCCCTACTATCGCTATTTTTTTGTTCTTGGGTTTTTAACCTTCTTTCTGGACATCTGTGCTCTTGCTCGATGCTTATTAGCAAAAAATCAGGTTTTTAAGTCCCTAAAAATGAGAGTTATCACTTGTATCTAGAGAAGTGCATAACTATTATGATTAGGGGACTGGAGGCTAAAACATATAAAGAACGGTTGCTGGAATTGGGTATCTCCAGTTTAATGAAAAGAAGGACTAGGAGTGATATATAGCTGTGTTCTAATATTTGAGGGGTTGCCACAAAGAAAAGGGGATCAACCTATTTTCCAAAGCACCAGAAGGCAAGACAAGAAACAGTGGATGGAAACGAATCAAAGAGAGAAGCAACCTAGAACTAAGGAGGAATTTTCTGACAGTGAGAACAATTAATCAGTGGAACAGCTTGGCTACAGAAGTTGTGGGTGCTCCAACACTGGAAGTTTTTAAGAAGAGGTTGGACAGCCATTTGTCTGAAATGGTATTGGGTTTCCTGCCTGAGCAGGGGGTTGGACTACAAGACCTCCAAGGTCCCTTCCAACTCTGTCATTCTGCATTCTGTATTCGTTGTTGTTGTTGTTAATTGCGAGGTCGAGTTCGACCCATCGCGACTCCATGGACAACGTTCCTCCAGGTCTTCCTGTCCTCTACCATCTTCTGGAGTCCATTTAAGTTCACGCCTACTGCTTCAGTGACTCCATCCAGCCACCTCATTCTCTGTCATCCCCTTCTTCTATTGCCCTCAATCTTTCCCAGCATTAGGCTCTTCTCCATTGAGTCCTTCCTTCTCATTAGGTGGCCAAAGTATTTGAGTTTCAACTTCAGGATCTGGCCTTCTAAAGAGCAGTCAGGGTTGATCTCCTCTAGGACTGACCGGTTTGAACACCTTGCAGTCCAGGGGACTCGCAGGAGTCTTCTCCAGCACCATAGTTCAAAGGCCTCAATTCTTTGGCGCTCAGCCTTTCTTATGGTCCAACTTTCACATCCATTCTGTATTCATTAATGAACGCCAAGTTAGCTTTGTATTTTTGCAGCTTAGTTTGCTCCAGAGGAGGATGGGAGAAGGCAGATAAAAATAAATAGTATTTTCTTTTATTGCCACTATACTGACCTAAAAATATAATTGAGATCAGCGGAGAGGAAAACATTCCAACTCTATAGAACTGACAATCCTTTTTCTATGCATTTCAACTTTTTTTGGTTTTTACCAATGTGCCTTACTGTAAGTGTACATCTAATCCTCGACATACAACCACAATTGGGATCAGCAAGGAGGTTTTTCTAACTGAGTCGTGCCCAATTTTATGACCTGTTTTGCCACAGTTGTGAGGTGAATCACTGCAGTTGTTAAGTGAATCACACAGTTGTTAAGCCAGAATCTGGCTTTCTCCATTGACCTTGCCTGTCAGAAGCTGGCTGGGAAGGTCATAAATTATCACATGACTCTGGAGTGCTGCAACTGTTGTAACTGTTGTAAGTACAGGTAGTCCTCGACTTACAACAGTTCATTTAGTGACCATTCCGTGTTACAAGGGCACTGAAAAAAGTGGCTTAAGCCATTTTTCACATGACCGTTGAAGCATCCCCCTGGTCACGTGATCAGAATTCAGAATCTTGGAAACTGACTCATATTTATAACGGTTGCAGGGTCCCAGGATCGTGTGATCCCCTTTTGCGACCTTCTGACAAGCAAAGTCAATGGGGAAGGTAGATTCATTTAACAACCATGTTACTAACTTAACAACTGCGGCAAGAAAGGTCGTAAAATGAGGCAGAACTCATTTCAGTAATGTTTTGCTTAGCAACAGAAATTTTGGGCTTGAGAACTATCTGTAGATGTTGGGTTGCCAGCATCCAAATTTTGATCCCGTTACTCTGGAGATGCTGTGACAATTGTAAGTGTGAAAAAAACGTCATAGGTCACTTTTTTTTCAGTGGCATTGTACCTTGAAATAGTCACTAAACAAATGATTGTAAGTCAAGGACTACCTATATCAGGGGTGTCAAACTGCCGGCCCGCGGGCCGGTTGCATCATATGGAGGCCGTGCCACCCCAGCTCCAGCAATACAAAAAAAGTTGTGATACGTCGCGACACGTCACATGACGCGGCAAGTTTGACACCTGTGACCTATATAGAAAAGATGGCCACTTACGGATATGGAGAATTTTGCTATGGGTGAATGGTGTATGCAAACTGCCTTCACTTTCTCTGCTAATTCCTGTTTCTAATAAAGAGTAGTAGGAGTAGTAGTAGTAATATATTACTATATTATATTATAGTAATATAATAAATATATTATTAATAATAATAATAATAATAATAATAATAATAATAATAATAAAGTTGGAAGGGACCTTGGAGGTCATCTAGTCCAACCCCCTGCTTAGACAGGAAACCCTATACCATTTCAGACAAATGGCTGTCCAGTCTCTTCTTAAAAACTTCCAGTGTTGGAGCGTTCACCATTTCTGGAGGCAAGTTGTTCCACTGGTTAATTGTTCTAACTGTCAGGATTAATTGTTCTAACTGTTAATTCTAGATTGCTAATTGTCAGGAAGTTTCTCCTTAGTTCTAGGTCAGTGATGGTGAACCTTTTAGACACCGAGTGCCCAAAAACTGCCCCACCCCCGTTCCACCCCTGCCCCATCCCCACCCACCTGCAGGGCCACCCACCACCTCCATGACCCGCCGCAGATCGCCTAGGCAGCCCAGTAGCGCCATTGCGGCCACGCCCTCCACCCTTGCCCCGCAGCATCATCTGTTTGCAACGGGGTGCAAGGGCGGAGTCTTGTCCCCACTGCCATGTTGGCTGTGCTGCTCCAGGCAGGCCGTGCCTGGGGATGACTCCCCTCCGGGGGGGCTGGTGTGGAAGGAACCGTGGGGGAGGCAGGGCTGGGGCGATGGCATGTGTGCCCACAGAGAGGGCTCCGAGTGCTGCCTCTGGCACTCGTGCCATAGGTTTGCCACCACTGTTCTAGGTTGCTTCTCTCCTTGATTAAAATGCAGCTATGCAGAGTTCAGGCTCAAAGTAAATAAAAGTGTATTTCAGTGCACATGCCAAACCGCTGTCTGTATCTCCTCAACCAAACATGATTTTTCTTGAGATTACACAAAATTTGCAGGAGGCGACCATATCACCTCAGGAAAAAAGCGCTGCTGCTTTAAGGAGACGTGAGCAGAAATTTCAAAAAAACCTAACTTGCCCTGCTGATGTTGATTGCTCAATGGGAACTTGCGAAGGAGAACGAAGAAGGAAATGGTGGTTTCGTTTAGGAACTGAACTGATTTTACATTTTTCCTTTGTCAACATTTTTGTTAATTGTGTGATCACATGCCCTTTAATCAGAGATCTGGGCGGTGGAATTTCCCCACAGGCCTTTACGAGGTGCAGTCAGCCAGCTGTTTGTATAAAAGAAAAAAAAATTAAAGTTGTACTTTGGCATCCTGCCGCTTTAAGTAACAGAAACAGAAATAATTTTTGAATCTGCCTTGTGCCTGAAACTTACTATTGGGTCAGTCAGAATTTCAGTCATGTGAATGTTTTTTTTTTCTTTCAAGCAGATTTTTGTGCTTACCATTTGGTTGCTATATATATATACATGTATGTATGTATGTATGTATGTATGTATGTAT